>NW_024962262.1:60935274-61138992 GCF_019238085.1 Lagopus leucura
GGGAAGGGAAGGGAAGGGAAGGGAAGGGAAGGGAATTATAGCACTTTTCATTGCTGAAGAAGCAGCAGGACACACTGCTCATGTGCATTACTATTGAAGAGGGGACAGAAATAACATTTTAGCTCCTGCAGATTTTCTAGAAAGAGAAAGAGTCATGGCAAGACATACCCAGGTGCCTTTGTCAGTGAGAACAAAAAACTCACTGATAGGCAAAATAGTAATAACAGTTATTACTATAATTCTGTATGGAACCAACACAGTGCCCATAGAAGGCCCATGGGCCTACAGGCCCTGCCTCCCTTCAGGCAGCGTGGCCATCCTGCCAGCCAGGCCATAAGGACAGGTTGGATATTAGAAAAACTTTCTTCTCCAAAAGAGTGATGAGGCAGTGGCACAGGCTGCCCAGGGGGGGGCGGTGGAGTCACTGTCCCTGGAGGTGTATAAAGCTCTGAGGAACATGGTTAGTGGGCATGGTGTGATGAGTTGGTGGTTGGACTAGGTGATCTTAGTGGTCTTTTCCAGCCTTAATTATTCTGTGATTCTTTGACAGGTACAGAGGGGCAGCCTTTGCTGCTGAGTTGCTTTGTGTCAGACACAGACCAAGTGAGCAGACTCTGCCAAAATCCAGTTTTATTTTAAAGGCTTGGTTATAGTACACGGCTCTGCTGTAGTTTTGGCTGTTTGTGGATTTTTAGGGATTTAGCTAGCTCTTGGACAGTTTAAAACCCCACAAGACACAACTCAGTGCACCACGCTGCTCATCAGCTAAAGGAGAACATGTGTCCTGCATGCACAGGGTCAGCTAAAGCTCTTCCAGGGGCTCTCCTTGAAGTGTCAGGGCAGAGCATTTCTCCTCAACTGGGAGGCTGTTGCTGGACCATATATTTGGTCACATCATACATCTGTGCTGGGGAATGAGGATGGGGAATGAGGGGTGATGAAACTGGGCAAGGGCAAACACTGCCACTCCTGAAGCAATATCCATCTTGAAGCTCTCTCAGCTTGGTTTTGTTGCTATTAATGCACGAAGAACAAGTTCATGCCCCTTCTCAGTGTCTCCTTTCCAAGAAAGGAAATATAAAGCTCAGCCTTCTCTATCTCTGGGCAGCAACATCTAATTTATTCATAATGAATTCTGCCTCTTCTGCCACTTTATCCAAATGCAAATAGCCCACATTTGACTATCTACTTACAGTTTCTAAAAATGCTGCTTTCTCCTGGTCATATGGCTTCTGCTCAACAGGATTCATTATGTGTGAGTGAGTGTTGTGCACATCTGATATGCCTACAGATAATAACACAGCACGACTGAACTGTGAGTAATCTTGGTACTATTCATCCACTTGTTTTATTTCAATATGTGCAATAAAAATGGGGGCCTGAGAAAACAGTCATATTCTTGCAAATATAGTTACAGAAGAGGTGGAAGTTGGCTATAATATTTTCAAAATACTAAAATCTGGATTGGGAAGTCTCTGTACACTCTATACACAGAAAATACTTTATTTTCTGAAATGCTCAGCAATTAATAGGAAGAAAAACACAATTCAGAAGTAGGACAAACAGAAGGATAAGAATGTGTGATAAGAAAGTGACTACTAGCTGTCAAAACCAGCTCAGTCTTTCTTTAACCCACATTCTCTGCATCTTCTTCTGAATACATTAAACTCTTGTTCTGGATTTCATGGCCTCCTTGTCATGAAGAACAAAGAGATCTTAACAGGTCTTAACTTTGACAGCTACCTTGGGTCTCTTTAGAGATGAACGAGCACGAAGACAAGACATGATATTCACAGTATTGATTTAACTTGACATATAATTGATTGAATTACAAAACTGTGTATTCTGACATCTGGTCTATGCAGGATATGTTTAATTCCTTGTGTTATCCTGTTTCTTTAAAGCTACTGAAGGTCACGTGACAATTGTCTCTTCTCTGGAAATATTGTTAAGGTAATATTCTATATGTATAGCTTACTACACATTAAGCTCTTTCATGACAGTACATTGTCTGTATACACATGCTGTGTTTATAGATTTTTATCATATATTACAGCTTCCAGTAGAAGTCTATTTTTTCTTGTCTAAGTCTTGTTTTCTAATCCATTTCTTCAAAATGTAAATGAAAACATTGCACTATGGCTAAGAGATGGGTGCCACTATAGGAATCTATGCTTCTTTAACCATAGGACAGTTTAGTTGGCACCTGGCCTTATGGCTGCTGATGGGTTCCACCTCGGTCAAAGGGGCAAAAGAATTCTGTCCGCGGAGTGCTCATTGACAGAGCTTTAAACTAGGTTTGAAGGAGGAAAGCGGTGACAAGCCTGCCCAAGACAAGGTGGGGGATAGTATAGCTAAGTTAGAGAGATAAGGTTCTAGTGGGGGCTATAGACCTGCTTCGTTTCATGCTAATGAAGGCAGCAGGGAGACTAAAGATAAATATTTCAAAGGAATTAAGGAATTATCCTCCAGTAAGTTGAAAAGACTAGCCGCCCAGCTGAAGTACCTTTACACCAATGCATGCAGCTTGAGAAATAAACAGGAGAAGCTGGAAACCATCGTGTTACTGTAAAACCATGATGTAGCTGCCATTACCAAAAACTAGTGGAATGAGGCCCAACTGGAATTGGGCTTGGCAAAGTGTGCAAAGAAGAATAAAAAAGTCTTCTATAGGTACATCAACCAGAAATGGAAAGTCCAGGAGGGCGTACCCACCTCCACCTTCCTCAGTGGGGAATACAGGCAGGCAAGTAACAATGAACAAGGAGAAGGCTGAATATTTTTGCCACAGTCTTCACTAGCAACTGCTCTATACACAGCCCTCAAGTGGGTGGTTCAGAAGAAGGTGGGAACTGGGGGAACAATGCCCCACTGTAAGGAAAGATCAGGTTCACAACCACCTGAAGCACCTGAACAACCATAAGTCTATGGGTCCCAAGGATATGTATTCCAGAGTCCTGAGGGAATCGGCTAATGTAGTCACCAAGACACTCTTGACGATATTTGAAAAGTCAAGGCAATCAGGTGAAGTCTTCGATGACTGGAAAAAAGGCAATGTCAAACTCATTTTTAGAAGGGTAGAAGGGTCAGTTCCTATTGACCCAGGAACTACTGACATATCACCTCACCTCAGTGCCGGGGAAGATCATGGAGCAGATCCTCCTGAAAGCTATGCTAAGGCACATGGAAGAAAGGGTGATGATAGGGGATAACCAGCATGATTTCACCAAAGTCAGGTCTTGCCTGACCACTTTGTCACTTTTTCTGATAGTGCCACTACATCAATGGACAAGGGAAGAACCACTGATATCATCTGTCTGGACATCAGTAGGGCCTTTGACACAGTCCCTCACAACATCTTCTCTCCCAATTGGAAAGATATGGATTTGATGGGTGGACTGTTCAATGGATAAGGGACTGGTTACAAGACCATACCCAGAATGTGGTGGTGTGGCTCAATTTCCAGTTGGAAATTGGTGACAAATGGTGTCCCTCAGGGGTCAGTGCTGGGATGGAAGCTCCTTAATATTTTTGTCAGTGACATTGACAGAAGGATGAAGAGTAACCTCACCAAGTTTGCAGATGACACCAAGCTGTGAGATGCGGTCGACACACCTGAGGGATGGGATGTCATCCAGAGATACCCAGACAGGCTCAAACAGTGGGTCAGCTGAATTTCACGAATTTCAACAAAATCAAATGCAGGGTCTTGCATCTGGGTCGTGGCAACCCACACTACCAGTAAAGGGTGAGGGATGTAAGCATGGAGCACAGCCCTGGGACCTGGGGATACTGGTGCATGGGAAGTTGGATATGAGTCAGTGATGTGCCCTTGCAGCCCATAAAGCCAACTGTATCGTGGGCTGCATCAAAAGAAGCGTGGCCAGCAGGGTGAGAGAGGTGATCTCGCCTCTCTATTCTGCACTGGTGAGGCCAGACCTGGAGTACTGCATCCAGATATGTAGTTCTCAGTGCAGGAGAGATGTGGACCTGTTGAAGTGAATCCAGAAGAGGGCCATAAAAGTGATCCGAGAAATGGAACACCTCTCCTACATGGACAGATTGAGAGAGCTGGGGCTGTTCAGCCTGGAAGGATCCAGTGAGACCTGAGAGCAGCCTTTCAGTATCTAAAAGGGGACTGTAGGAAAGAAAGGGACAGACTCTTTAGCAGGGTCTTTGGTGACAGGACAAGGAAAATGGTTTCAAACTAAAAGAGGGGAAATTCAGATTGAATGTAAGGAAGAAGTCATTTATAATAAGTGAAGTGCTGAAACAGGTTGCCTAGAGAGGTGGTGGATACTCTGCCCCTGGAGACATTCAAGGTCTGGCTGGACAGGGCTCTGAGAACCATTATCTAGCTGTAGGTGTCCCTGTTCTGTGCAGGAGAGTTGAACTAGAGGAACTTTAAGGGTCCCTTCTAGCTCAAACGATTCTATAATTTCATGTTGTCTATACACTGTCAATACATTTATTGATTTTGCAGATTTCTTAAAAACATTAGGAAATGTGATATAAAGATTTATTGGAAGTTACATAGGAAAACCAAACTTTTCTATGTTTGTGTTTCACAATACAAAATTGATTTTTTACTAAAAAAAAATAAAATAAAAAATAAAAAAGCTTTCTACTGATAAACAGAAAGACATGCCTCCAGGATCACTTTTGTATGTTTGTTTTGAATTTCTACATACATGATCTACAGTTTCTATGGAAAAGACTTATTTTGCTCATTTAGCTCTACAGGCTTTTCTCGGATTCAAGTAAAACAGTTCCTTTCAGAGTGCTCACACAGCTGTATCAGTTAGTATCCTGGCTCTGATTGCAGAAAGACACAGAGGCTCATTCATTCTTAACAATGAAGAATATGCAATTTGCACATGCAAATTTGGAGTGGCATTTTGAGAAGCACTGGTGCTTAGGAATATCATTTAGTGGTAAACATCCAAGTGCTAGGTTAATGGTAGGACTTGATCTTAGATGTCTTTTCCAACCTAAATGATTCTATGATCCTATGAATTATGAGTACAGTTCCTGCTGAGTGGCAATGGGATTTTGCTCCCAAATACAAGGGTTAGAACCCCAATGATTTGAATGTCCAGGATACAAAAAGGGCTTAGGTGTTTACCTCTGAAATTTTGATTCTCAGAACTGTAATCTAACTACACCATAGCCTCAAGTTGTGATCACACCCATCTACAAATACCTGAGTTTGGATAAACCTGCTGAGTACTTTGGAGACATGTAACACTGAGCAGCACCCAGAAACTTGCTGGGTTTCCACAGAGACTTTCCTCTTCAGCAGCTATCTAATTGCATCAGGATTTGCACAAAATGCAGTGACAGCTATCCTGGTTTCTTTTAAAGTAGAGTTTGAGGAAACTGTTACTACACGAAGTAACCTTGAGACAAAGCACACAGATCTTCAGGCTAAGGCACAGGCAAGTAGGTTTCTCTATTGCCAGCTGAGCACTGCATTGTTAAGCTGCAGTCAAGCACAGTCTACAGACTAATTCATTTCTGCAATCAGCCTTGCTTTAACTCCAAGTCTAGAAAAGGTTCCCCTGCCAAAGTAGTCTTCAGTGTCCAAGGAGACAAGAAATGCGGGCTTTAATCCTTTTGAAGAAAAGAAGAGATTGAAATACTTTATTCATACATCCTGGATGTGTGTGATAATCACCGAGCCAATGCAGGAGGGGCCACCACAATGTTCCTTCTCTTGGTGTGCTTTCAAATGGCTTTTCTGTTTATTATAAAGAAGGTAGTCAATTGCAAACCTGGAGTTGATGGCTCACACTGTACATCCAATGTGAGGAGAAACGGCTCCTGGCTGTACTGAAGACATTGCTGAAGCCCTACAGAAGAAGGCAATATGATTATTTTCAATTATTTTTCTAATATCTGTATCTAAACAGCTCTGGGCCATCTACTTGTCCATGACAAAGGAATTTAGGACACCACAATGGCAAATGAGCTATATGGTATATAGCTATGCCATTCTCCATGGCTTCCAGAAACAGCTGCCTACACCATCCTGCCCAACATGTCTCCAATCTCTGTGCTGTTAGGAAAATTCTAAATGCTGGTGAGGGACATCAAGGAAAGCTGCACGGGTTCATGACACACTAATGCCACTGCACATGATTTCCATACCAGAGGCTTGCTTTCATAGAATAGTTTAGGTGCCAAAACTTTCACTGCTGAGAACTTTCCATTGCTGAAGGACAGTGAAGCTTCAGCTCAAGGATGAGACTTTCAGGCTCAGATCAAGCTTCACTGAGACCCATTCTCCAGCCACCTTCACAGTACATATTAAGTTAAGGCATTTAAGAAGTTGGAGAGCTAGTTGGTCTATTTCCCATCCTGCAGGAGGGAAATACATTTCTTTAATTTCAACCAAGTAACTTCACATCTGGATACTTGTTCATGTTATCCTGTGGCTCAGCAAGCTGACAAGCAGCTGAGTTGTGGTTTTTTGCCAGGATCAGCCTCTTATTCACTTCAAAAGAAAAGCAAAACATGTACATCTTCACAGAGGTTTCTACTGATTTGTCAAAGACTGAGAAACATGCACACGCTCATCAATGACACTCAGGTGTTGACTAATGGTGTGTTTAACTAAGTTGACAGACAAGTGATTTGCTCCAGAAGTAATTTTTCAAACAACTAATAGCAAATCCAAGACATGCAGTTAAGCATAGAAGAAAAATGAAAAAAGCATATGCAGAGTAGAAGACACTGAAATTCCATGTCTAATTTGATACTTTTTGCATTATGGGCTTAAACTTTTTTTTTTTTTTTTTTTTTTTAAGAGTGTCACATCACATATGTTCATCTGAATTAACTTTATTGTCAGCAAATGGGGCTGAAAAAAGTGAACGTGCCTCTTGTCTTCACAGAGAGAGCATTTCTTAAGAAAAACAGAGAAAAAGTTTTTGTTTTTTTTTCAAACATAAAAGCTTACATTCAAACCCTGAAGAGATCAATTTAACTATTTTCAGACAAAACAAGTGTATGGGAACTGCTGAGTCACGGCCTGAACCTCTGATTGATCACCTGAGGCGAGCCATGAGTCAGCCAGAGGAGCACAGCTGAAGGCAATTCACCTGTGCTGCCGGAAGGGGTGGAGCCAGGCTGCACCTCTCATGGACCTATTTAAGAGCTGGCTACCAGTGGGGAAGGGTCTCTTCTGGAGATTGTCTCAGTTGGTGTTTTGTGGTGAGCCTAGCTGAAGGGTAAGCCTTCCATTTTATTCTCTTTTGTTGTTATGGTCCACTTTGCCTAACTCTCTTGATTATATCGTGGTTGTAACATCTTGATATCCATTGATTATATAGCAAGACTTAGAAATTCAAATGTATAAGATCAAAAATCCTTAGTTAAATGCTCTGTAAGCAGAGGTTACTCTCTATCCTGGTCTTTAACAACAATTAGAAGGCTGTTGCACTTAAGAACAGTGTGATTTGCAAATACAGAAACAACTGGAGTCTTGCTTTTCCTTCTATTCTGCCTATTTAAGCTCAAAAATTTTGTTTGAACTCTTTATACTTGTATTTTATTCCATTTCAGTATGCAAATTGTATTTCTATAAGAGCTGCATCTTTCAAAGCCTTGAAATAACACTGTCTAGCTACTGTTATGATGTTCTTTAGAACAGGTATGTTTTGGCTATGATGCTGTGATGTTTCCTCAGCAAAAGCAATGTTGCCTACCTGCTCTCTGCCTGTGTACACCACTACTGCTGTCTCTGCTGTCAAAATGTGCTCATGCAACTGCTGACACGGGTCAATTAGCCCGTTGCTCCCTGGGCTCATTTGCAAGCAAACTGGGCAAGTGTGGTTATTACCCACTTCTTCTGTAAGTGCGTTCCCAATTGTGGCTATTGTTCACACTGTTATTACATTGCTGTGCTGTGAAAGGCTCTGGAAGGCCACACAGGGGTAACAGCAATTTCTAGACAAGGTTCACTTCAAGGCAGCAAACAGGAACAGAGACCTGGGAGAATGAAAAACTGAAGGACTCAATTTATTTTTTAATCAATTTAATAACTGTGTTATTAAATTAAAAGCATTGCTATGGCAATTTTGCCAAAGTGGGGGTGTGAGGTCTGAGCACCATGTCAGAGGGTTTTATTCTGTTTCTATTGAATACACGTCTGTATATGGAGCTCAACCATTTGTGGTAAGAAACAAAACACAGA
Organism: Lagopus leucura; assembly: GCF_019238085.1. Taxonomy (NCBI): domain Eukaryota; kingdom Metazoa; phylum Chordata; class Aves; order Galliformes; family Phasianidae; genus Lagopus; species Lagopus leucura. The sequence continues at coordinate 60,943,472 of NW_024962262.1, forward strand.
CTCAATAATTAAACCACAAAATAGAATAACAAGAAAACCAAAGATTATACTCATTTCCATGTTTAAATGAAGGTTAGTTCATCTGAGTTTCCTTTCAAGTAGCTCCAAGCTGCTGCAAATCAAATGTGAGAAATAAATATGACTCATAGGAAATGCTTATTTATGCTGTGTAGTTTGTTCTTCTAGTGCATGGAAATACATTGTACTGAGACTGTTGTTGCTGATCAAGTGGGAATTAGGAGTTCAAAACTGAGGCAGATGGTGTCAAAAAAAGCCCCACCAAAATCACAACAGACATCTACAGAATAATATTTCCTCAGTAGTGCTGCCCAGTGGCCAACAGATGTTGGGATCACTGTCATGGTGAGCTCTACCTATAGCTGCCATCACATGATGCTTTTTTTTTTTTTCCAAGAAGGAATTTTCAACCAACTGTAGAAAAGATGTAGCTTTGGTACTAAAAAGCTCCCTTTTCAAAACAAGGCACATGAAGAGTAATTTAGTGACTGAAGCAAGCCCAATCTTAAGTATAAAAAATGGCCCATGACACTTGTGGTTGGTCTGCTCCCAGATACAGATGACAAGGCTCACACAATATCGAGCCAAAATCCTGTGTAAGATGACAAAATTCCAAAGCACGTTGATATAGTAATTTATGCAGTTCTTGAGCACAAGGCTGTGAAAATGTAATTAGGTAGTCTCTTACCAAATGAAATGAATAAAACTATAAAACAAAATGAGGCACTAAATTTAGAAGAAAATTCATTTGATTATCACATCAGAGCCATGATATTTCAGATCATACTGTCAGCTTAATTGGCTACAATTTATGTAGGTTTGATAAAACCAGCTGAGCTGTTAATAATGTAGGAAGTTGTGCTTCATGTATTCGAAAGCAGTTAGCCTTTTTGCTCTGACAGAGGAACTTGAAAACCCTTGTGCTGAACACATTGTGAACTGTGTAAGATTAGTAACTGGAATTATTTGTTATTTTGGGTTCCTGATGATGCCTGTCATCACAATGTCTGAGGACTCAACACATACCAAAAGCTGACAGGAGAGTTTCCAGTTGTATTTCCTTCATCTCATCTGCAAATCTTTCATAGTGCTTGGTACCATCTCTTTCCTGCTGTCCAAATGGTTTCTAACACACATAGCTCCCAACTAGCCCTGTACTGCCTCCTGCATGCATGCCTCAAAGTAGATGCCATTTGAGTCATAGGGAGTTTTAGGCATTTCTGACTTCCTATCTGGGATTTCCGGGAGGAATGCATTCCAGTTGTACTTTTAAATTCTGCAATTCATTCATAATACCTTTTACTACATATAGCCATGATAAACAAGAAAAAGCCTGCTAACTGTATCCCATCTTCAGACTTCACTGATTCCTTCACATTGAACATCTTTAGGAGGCTTCTTGCCTTTAGAAGCTTAATTTGAGAAGTGTGGACCCAACGACAGTGTCCAACTGAGGAATTCACTGAGAAGTTTAGTTCTTACAAAATCTGTCAAGGGCAGCACTGGTGGAAGCACAGGGGATTCTCTGTTAAAGAGTCTGACGATGAAAGTACAGGGCTAACTAATCAACAGAGTGATTATGGGAAGGCAGCCAGTAATAACACAGATTATATAAAATAGGTTCAGATTGCTAAGCAAATACATAGGTCACTCTGAAAGTAATGCCTCCTATTTATTTCCATGGGAACTAAAACATATTCAAAGAGCATAATAACACTATTTGAAAGATCACATTTTCAGCTACGAAACACAAATTTTCGGCATAGTCACCACCCGGATCCAATTCATATGGATCAGCTGTTTGAGATGTTCTTCATTTTGTAATGTGTCAGCTGTGTGTGGCCATCTGGAGCATGGCTTGCCTTTCTTTCGCATTGCTGTTGCCATTGGTGAAACACACCACCCATTGTCTCACTGTGCTCATGTCCACTGGTTGGTCTCCAGAAACATTCAGCAAGTGCTGATGAATGTCAGTGGGTGCCATTTTTTCTGCATAGAGGAATTCAGTGACACACCTATGCTTCATATGCACTTCCATGTCAGAGTCCATTTTGTCACTGTCCTTCTACTGCCATCTGTTGCATGGCAACAAAATGCAATGGGATATTGGTGGGAAGGTTCAGCCTCTGCTGCCATACCGTGAACACTCACCTCTGGCATAGTGGAGCAACATAACAAAATAGAAGGCGTTACTTCTAGAGCAGCCCTCTGGTGCCTTTCTCTCATTTTGAAGACTAATGGCTCTCATCTGTGAAAGGAGCAGAGATTTGCAGGACCACCCTGCTAATGTGAGAGGTACTTTCTTACTTCAAAGTCATTAATGGGTTGATGCAAGAGATTCAACAAAGAAATTTCTTCTGTATATTAGTTGAGGTCTGTTGACCTCCACATGTCTGCAGACTCTCAGAGGGAGCCTTGAACACAGCAATGGCGGAGTAGTAAATAATATGGTCACATTCTAAAAATTAATAGAGACTTCCTGCCACACTCAGACCCATGGGAAAAATGAGAGCTCTTTGGGTTACTACTTTGTGCTTGTCTCTTCCAGTAATAAAACACTCTGCTTGAAGACAACTTGGCACAGAAATGCTTTGCATATTTTATGCTTTGAAAAAAAATTCAAGTATCCATTCTTGTAGTTTCCTTTGGAGCAAAATGCTTTTTGATTTTACAGTGTTTGCTTTGAAGCCGTTAGTTTTCAAAACTACAAAACACAATAATTTTCTGTGTAACAACTTCATATGGAAGTATTTGTTGTTCTTTAGAGCATATCTTGTTCTTTGCTCTACAAATGCAGACCTTTAAGCTATCCAAGGCATTTAGAAAGCAGAGTCTCTCCAGCCAGTTTTCCTGCTCACTTCCACCATTTAATAAGTGAACATGAAGGCAACCTCTAGTTGATTTGCAAAGGCCTGAAGAATATCATGTTGAGGCTTGCAGCATTTCAGCAGTGGTAGCAAACAGACTTGGTTTCCAATGGACAGCTGAAGGGATTAACTCAATTTTTACTTTAAAACCCAGAAACACTGGGAAACAAAACATGAGTAACTTTTTTTTCTTTTTTTTTTTTTAATACAGCTCCTCTAAAATGGAATTGTTTCCTGGGATCCCAGTTTTCTCTCTTAAAAGAAATCTATAGGTCTTCTATTTTAAAGTTTGAAAGAATGAAATAAATAGACTTGTAGTAGTTTAACCATGTTCTTTTGGTCTACCTGAGCACAGAAGTAAGACACAATCACTGAAAAGTGTATCAAAACAGTGACATAAAGAGAAGTACATAACAGCTTTCAGCTGAGATGCATCCTAAATGTAGTATGTAGCATGAAGCTGTAATTAACATCCATAGTACTCAGTGGGAAAAATTATAATGTGTATTTTTAGCTCAGAGTAATTGACTTTTTTTGTAAATAATTAATAGCAACACCAAGGAAAGTCTTTTAAGTATAGATATAAGAGCTCTATCCTCTAAGGGACTTCCATTTTTTTTTTCCCTTCCTCTCTCTTTCTTCTTTAAGTGATGCCAATCTGCATAGCTGCTCTGCTGACAAGAGTCCTCATTTTTTGTGAGGCAAATTATTCTGATATGTTACAGAGGAGGTAATGTTGCAAGGATTGCAAAGTCTAAGCTACCCTGGGAAGTTCTTGCTAGCTGTTTGTTCCTTGAGAACTCGCTTCTGTACCTGACAACAGAACTAGTGCTCATTTGGCAGTTAAGCCACTCTCCCAGAATTCCAGACAAGGGATAATCTACGAGTACCAGCTGTGTGCTTCTCACACCTTAAACAAGACAGGCACCCTGTTAGAAACAGCCCTGACATGGCTTAGCAACCGTGTCTGACCAGACTCTGAGTAGGGATGTGATTGGGATTGCAGTGAGAGCTTTCCACAAACACGTCCAGAAAGGAATGCCAGCAGTGCTACCTGTATGTCCACGACAAGGAATTTTTTTTTATTGTTATTATTTTTTTTTTTTTTTGTAATTTCAAGGCAGTACATTTCCCTTTTTTCCCTTTTGAGAAATTTCTTCAATAGCTGTATGAAAATCTACTTCAAGAGAAAAGACTGGACCACATTAGCTGATGGCTTGGGCCCTTTGAAACTACAGCCCAGCGTTCAGACTCCATGGTCCTTCAAGGTACTCGTACAAGTGCTTGTTACATAAACATCCACTTTTTAGGACACAAAACACAAAGCAGAATAGAACGTAGAAAGAACCAAAATATTCTATATTCTATGTCTTCAAGTAATATACACTCTATTTAGGAGAAATGACAATTTGTGCTGTCATATTTCCATTTGCAATCACTATGCTAGTTACCTTATGAGATATAACCACAATCAGTAACGAATCACAGCCATGGCATGCTCCATTTATTAGAAATTAAATGCTTCATAGCATGGCTTAACTCAGCAAGACATATACTTAGCTGATTAGTGTGTGTTATTATGCTGTGATTCTATTCTGTGTATGTTTCATTCTTGTGCATGTAAAAATGGGTATGTGGAAGGGGAACAGCAAAAAAAATTGCAGGTGAGAAAAGGAAAGTGAATCATATTTGTATAATAAAACTAGTTGCATCAAACAACATTTACAGTTCTGTGGAAAAAAAATATTATAACAAAGCAGAGTATTCTAATGGGCTATTTATAGGTGATAGATCAGCAGTAAGAGATGACTACAGGAATATCTTAACTAATAAGCACTCTGTGACCTTCACTGGATCCAGCTTTATGACACCTTACTAATTATATCCCTCCCACAAACTGTTAAGACTCACAGCTATGACTGCAGTTTCTCCATATTTCCTAGTTTGGTGAAAGAGTAAAACCAAAGATATTTAACTGAAGTTACTTTAAAGTACAAATTTGGCAGGACTGAATTTGTAAATAATGGACCAACCTACTGTTCTTCAGTTCTTTATTTTTGTTGATGAGTTTGCAGTATAAAACTGAGCACAACATGGATCAAAATTTAAACAAAATCGATGATACTGACTCACCATTTACTGAAACTATGCCTTGGGAAATGACAGTATTAGAAGGAAGTGTTAGAAATAATTGTTGTAGTTATAAAACCTCTGGTATTTTTGATACATTTCTGTATGTTTTTGATACTTTTATGATATTGCATTATATAATTACAACGTAATGGAAACTATCTAGAGAATTTGGAATTATTACACTAGCTTCAGTGGTTATCTACAGAGTACCATGAGAAACATAAAAATACTAACTAAGGAAAATCCCTCAACTGTGAATGTCTGAAGAGTTTATTGTACTAATGTGAGAGATAATTCATTTCCAAACTATGAAAGCCAAACAATGTACCCATTTATCACTATGCACTCTGAACAGACATATTCTACTGACCAATCAATGTACCATTCTGTAGAGAGCATCACATCCAAATGATGGTCAGTAACCTCTTCTTGGCCATGAAGCTAAGTATGAGGCAGATGTGAATGTGAGCTTCTCACAAATACAGATAATCTTCACTAGCTTGAAATGGTCAGCCATAAAACAATTCAGTGATTGCCTCATATTTTATATGAGATTGCAGGACATGACTAAAATAACTGAACATATGAATATCTTATATGGGGGATTATCCTTAGATTTAGTACCTTTCCAGGCCACTGGATGTGGCATACAGTTGATTTGCATTTCAACATTATGTAGAATTCATGCATATACTTAGTTCAGCACTGCAATCAAAACCAAACTCCTGATCTCCAGTGAGTGCTGTGCCTGAAAGTCTTCTAGAAGTTATCATTTTAGAAATGATCTGTGACTTTATTATCCATACTCTAGAAAGTGGTATTTCTCACAGTAGTCAGATAAATACGTAAATGGTGATCATATTTAGCATCACTGCAGTAGTGTCTGGAATCAAAAACAATCAGCCGTTTATCTCTTGGGAGAGATACCTCTAATCGATTGCTTCCCCTTGCAAAGGTAATTAGTTAATGGCTGGACATGTGTAACTTCTGATCACCTCCTGCTACCAACAGGACTATGTCATTTCACACAGCCATTCCCTCTTGCAATCCTCCTGTACTTCAGGGCCCCCTTTGCTCCTTTCTGCCCTCCCCACAAGCAATGTGATCTGCCTTCCCATCAGAACGTGGTAACCAATGCAACATCAAAAGAAGCATGGAGAAGGAAATGACTTCATAATGACCTCACAGCTTTCAGGATGCCTTTTACTTTTTCTACTTTTAAGTGAATGGTTGAACTGGGTGATCTTGTAGGTCTTTTCCAACCTTGGTAATTCTGTGATTTTATTATTCTACTTTACTGACCTTCCTGTTGAAATCTTTTCCATATAGGAAATGTCTGTGCATGTTCTAATTGTTACTTTCAGATGCTCTGTAAGCTAGTAATAAAATTACAACTTTAAATACTGAAAACAACAATCATCTTAGACAAAACGTGGAGTCACATTTCTATATAAATATCTCCTATAGAGAGAAAAAATCTTTAAAGCCTGGCATTAAAAATTCATATTTCTCTGGGCACTCCTTTATTGTGATGACTACAATGCTACATTTTACAAAATGTTAATTTTCCTTTTCCCAGGTTTCCCAAAGAGAAAGGCTGTTATTTCTTTTAAAATAACAGGCACGTTGTGACACAGCAGGGTAAAAGCAAGAAAAAACTAAACACATTTTCCTTCTAAATGGCATGTTTATAGTGTACATTAAAAAAATATATTAATGCTGCAGAGCATGTTGAGACAATTCACTCAGATTATAAGCCATTTCCTTTAAGATCACTGGACCGTAGCACTTCAGTGTTCACAAAATCTTTCTGCATTGCTTTTTGTTTTGTTTTGTTTTAACGTTTATGTGCAGTAAATTCCAGACGATGTTCTTTTACTCAGCTTAGCTCATCTGTTTCTCTTCATGATAAAAAGGACTTGTGTCAATAGCCACAGCTGGCAATTCAGATGACTACAATCTGACACAAGTATCTTACCCTCTTCAGTTATTTTTGATTGAAACTCCTCTGTAAAGCGGAACATTCATCATAACTGCCTGATATATCTTTATTGACTAAGGCTTGTCAAAGAAAATCAGATGATAACTTCAGGGATGGAAATGACCTTTTTTTTTTTTTTCTGTGGCTCAGAACGTAGAACAGAGATTTATTGGCTTTGTTTGAAATCAGGTGCAAATAATTCCGAAATCTGCGTTAATGTGCAAGGTTGGGGTAATCCCAAATATGAATACAGGCTGGGCAATAAGTGAAAGAGTAACACTGCAGAGCGAGCTGTACATGGGGTTACAGATGGACAAAATGTTCAACACGAACTGGAAATGTATGCCTGAAGACCAGAGAGCAAACCTTACCAATAGAAGTATAGCTAGCAGGGCAAAGAAGGTGATTCTCCCCCTCTGCTCAACTTCCATGAGACTCCACCTGCAGTACTATGTTCAGCCCTGGGGAGTGAGTGCATCCAGAGACATGATCAGAGGACTGGAACACCCCTTCTATGAAGACATGCTGAGAGGATTTGGGTTATTCGACCTATAGTAGAGAAGGCCAAGGTACACCTTCAGGTAGTTTCCAGTACCTAAAGAAGGCCTATGGGAAAAGATGGGGAGGGACTCTTCATTGAGGAGTATTGTGATAGGACAAGGGGTGATGGCTTTTAACTAAAAGAATGTTGATTTAGATTAAATGTTAAGAAGAAATTATTAACTCAGAGGATTGTGATGCATCAGAACAAGTTGCCCAGAGAAGCTGTGGATTCCCCATTCAAGACCAGGCTAGATAGAGCTTTGGGCAATCTGGTGTAGTGAAAATGTCCCTGTTCATGGCAGAGGGGTTGGAACAGGATGATTTTCAGGTATTTTCCAAACCAAACCATTCTACTGCAATTCTATTCTATGATTCTAAAGTGATGAATATAACCAAGATGAATTATGAGTTGTGGTGCTGATCAGATTAGCACCTCAATCCGTAGTATCTGGTGCTGTCTGTAGTAACTGAGAGTCCCTCTTTGGTCTCCAGCTGTCACTCCGGAGGAGCAAAGATCTTCTTGAGGTCCCACATCATATTTCTGAGCACCAGATAGCTATGTTGCATGTTCTTGGATGCCATAAGTGGCATTGGGTGCATTTGTGTGACAAAATGATTGGAGGCACTAGTACATTAGTTTTGAATTACATAAATAAAATTATATCCATTCTCTAGTGTTCTGAAGGAGCTTTTTAAAAATACTGACCTACTTCTCCATCATTTTATCATATTTATTTGCATTATAATACATTTATTTGTAGTTAGAGTGTACAAATCTTGTACTCCATAAAATTGGAACTTGTGCTTGTGGAACAAGATGGTATTCTTTAGTTGGCTTCAAAATATTCCAAATAGCAAAACACACTCTTTGTAAGGCAGGTTGAAGTACATCATGTATCATCAGATACAGTCTCCTGCATGCTGCATGTTTGAAATAAAGCAGAATTCCAAGGATTGTTTGACCTCTTCTTCCAGAAATTGTATTTATCTTTGAAATTTGGGGTGTGATTCCAGGATTTTTGAAATAATTGGAAAGCCATCTTTTGGCATAAAAATTTGTCTAGATCACCTTGCTTTTCCAAGAGCCATGGAAAGAACCTCTCTTACTCACCTGCTTCTTCCAACTATTGCTCAGCTTTGGGGACAAATTTCAGCTCACTCTTTATGTTCTGAATCTCTGACAGGTTGACAGCAGGACCTGGAAGTTTTACAGCTCCTGGGAGATGCTTCTTGTCTTTCTCCTCTTCTGTAGCAGGTACACTCTGCACAAAAGGATATCAGTCACCTTGCTGCTGCAATAGAAAGCTCTTGAGCTTAAGCACAGGTCAATTATTTGAGAAACAGTAAAGGATGATATTATACTAAATGCAATCACAATGAAAACACTAGAAGGGGAGGAGGGTGGGAAGAGATGGATGATTTTGTTGGTTGTTGTTTTGAATTTCCAAATACATTTTGGGAAGAAAAAAAAGAAAAAAAAAAAAAAAGATGGTCAGTGCAGAGGAACATGGATCTTTCTGTAAATAGAGAAGAATTTACACTGTCAGCTTGTTAGCATAAAAGCAAAAGAATATTAAAAGCAGATCTTTCACTTTGGGGGGGAAAAAAAGGATAAGGAATCATTTTTATTATCCATTTTCTTACAGTCTCATAGTTGCTGGCCTCCTGGATAGGAAAAACATCATACATTTCCCCAGATTTGGAAATCACTATATCAACAGTAAGCTATCCCCAAAAGCTCTGTCCAGTCTCAGCTTGAGTTGATGTTTAATTTTTCTGAAGGGATTTTTGCCACTTTGTTTGAAATGGGGTCTTGCCTAATGGCTATTTTGCTGACACTGCAAAAAATACAGGCTAAATAGCAGCATTAATGCAATAGCAAATATAGCAAATATTCCTGATGGACCTGATAGCATTTCACCCCTCAGTGGTTCCTCCACTGTACTACTGTTCCTCAGTGAGGTAGAGCATGTATTTTAGACAATTTCTATTCTATACTGAGCAGTTTTTTAAAGGTGTAGCTTTCCAATAGGGAGTTTAAGGTTTATCCAGCCTGTTCTATATTTTATAGACTGAACACATAGAGGAAATCAGGTAGAATCAGAGGTGACTGAATACTGCAAATAATTTCACAAATCATTTTTTCTTTTTAAATTACTCTTGGATGGGCTTTTTGGACTTTGAAGTTAATTCAGTATTTATATTTATTAGCCCGTGATCAGTCAATTCCTAACATTTAATTTCATTTTTAAAATTTCAGAGTTATTTGTTAATTATTACTGGCCAGTAAAATCCATTTATAATTAAGGGACTACATACCAATTAGGAAGCAAAATTCTACAATGTTAAGTAGCAAATAAACAAATTAAAAGCAAATAAGCAAATAAAAGGAATTTTAGAAAACCAGGTTTCTTTTTATGTGGTATCCTCTATTCTGTTGTAGTTGTGATTTTTTGTTTTTTGTTTTTTGTTTTTTATCTGAGCTTCTTAGAGATCACCATATAAAAGAAAACTGGAGCAATTATATTGCTTGGCTTAGTAGATTTTTACTATCTTTTCCCATTTTTTTAGTTAATATGGTATTAGTTATTGCAAGCTACCATTTTTTGTTTTGGTCATTTAAGATCCCAGTCAGTAGTCCAGCCCCAGATACTACATGATCTGTTTAGTATCTTGCTTATGATCTAACATCTGGGGAAAAAACTCAGCAGGAGAATAATTAAATTGACACAGAAATTGTTTGGAGAGATGCACAAAATTGTATCAGTTAAAGGTGCCATGAGCTTGTTTTGCTTCCTTTCACAGCTATACTGCACAGCTTGCTAATTTGAAAAAACTCATAAAAAAACTACTAACTACCCCTAGCTACTGTCCTGAAAACCCCACAGTTCTTACTAGTTCAAAGCAGATATCATACTATAGAGACCATTTCAAGTCATCTCTGCAAAACTCTTCTTTCCGGTAGTAAAAATGGTGCACACTGTAAAATGATTTAGATGTATGACAAGAGTTAACAGATACATGCATGGGATTGTTCTGAGTGAAGAAAAGTTGTTTCTTGAAATCCCCACCTCTTTTTGTTGTTGGTGGTGGTTTTTTTGCATGTCACTAAGGTCTTTCCTTTGACCTTCACAAATATGCATTTCCTTTGGACTGTAACAACCCTTTCAGTAAGAACCATGCTTCTCTCATGTCCTTTGCCAAGGTGAAAAATGCTATTAGCAAAAGACTATTAGCAAAAGATATATTCGTCTAAGGCTGCTCTAAAGACTCATGAGCTATATTGACTGCAAAGATTAACCAGGGGAGAATGCAAAAAGACAAGTTCACTGGTAACATTTTTATTTTATTCCCATAACAAAAGCTGTTTCTGTAGTCTCTACTTCCATTAGTTTGGATGAATATAAAATCAGGTCCAAGAACTTTCATTTTGTTACGTCTGTCTGGTGTACAGTATTTATATAATTCTGTAAAGCAAAGCAATACAGAATTATCCAACAAAAATTAATTTTCAGTACCTGTCATTTATTTTATTTCTCACATACTACCATAATTCACTCATATCACATTAGTTTTTGCTTAAAAATATTAATTCCTCACCAATTTAATTACTGTAGAGCAATGTGTTTTTATTTCCTTACAGGAAGCTGTATGTGATTAAGGTCACTTTCTCTGTTTTGTATTCTTTTGTTTTAAATCTTCTTAAAAAGAGTTAAATCAGGCTGAATTTGGTAAGAATAATTTTGTATAAACAGAGCAATATTTATATCGAGTATGTTGAAATTCAGAAAAGAAAACTTGTCTCATTTAGGCTGAAAAGGAATTAAGCATTTCTTAACCAAAATTTCCCACTGTGTGTGCTTGTACCTAGTCATAAGCAGCTGAGGATTTGTCCAAAGTGAACCAGGCTGTTGAATGGGGAATGCTCTTTCCAACAACAGCAGCTCTGCTTCAGCCAGTGTGAGCACTGAGTCCTGCCCAAGCTGGCCTGCCTGCATGGGTCAATCTGAGCCCTGCTGTCCATGGCTCCACAGAACATCATCAGTTCTGGCACAGAAGGACCAGTTCTGAGATGGGGATTACACAGCCAGACTATGCCAACTGGCCAAGGAGCAATAGGCAGCCATCCTAACTAATGTATTTTTCTTATTTGGAGCATCTCTATCTCTCCACAGTTGGTTTTAGATGCTTAAAAGTTCATGGTAAATAAAATGCTCTAATATCATCCAGAAATATGACATCTGTGATCCTTGTTGGCTAAGGTATAAATTACACTTCCTGTTATAAATCCAGTGTTAAATGCTCCCTGTAAATTACAGGTGTCAAAACACAGAATTCAGTCTGGCAAGGAGTACTTTCTTCCATCTGCAGGTAAATAGGTTCACAGTTTCTGGTTTTAATTTGCAAACATTTAGTCTCTACAATCCATTTTTATTTGTTGATAAATAATCCAAAAAGCTTTCCAAATGTCAGGTTTGAACTCCTGTCCAGTATTGTTAAGGTGTCACAATAAAGTTCACCACAGGGCAGCAGGTACCAGTGGACCCTTCCAAAGCCTTGCTATAACTTTACCTGCCGTATTCCACCAGCTCCAGCCTAGATAAATACTGTTAATGAGCTCCTGATAGCAGATTTCATCCTGTTGTTGAAGTAGTGCTACAGACCCTCGAAATACTTTGAGTTCCTACAGATATCTTGGCAGCAAAAGCTACTTTTTTACAAAGTGTTTCATAGGTGGTCAGTTACTACCATGAGTCATTGTCATATGTCAGCTGTGGTACCTATGATTGGTAGGTAGTGCTGTAAGATTGATTTAAATGCTTTCTTACATCAATGTCAGGGACTCCCTTGAAAAAAAGAAAATACCAAAAAGCCCACTTCTTCTTACCTCCTCCACTTCTTCAGGTGTTACTTCTTTTCTTTTATGAGGGTGTCCTGCACCAGGTCTAAAAGCTCCCATGGGGATGTTAATATTAGCCTGTCAGGACGAAATCATAACGCTTATAATAATGACTGATATATAGACATGGTTAATGGCAGAACTCTAAAAGGGTGCAACAGGAGCATAGACATTATTGTACAGACATTTGTAACAACACTTTCGGGGGAAAGAGAAACACTTCCATCTCTATGATTCCATGATTCTATTTTGAAGATGGAAAAAACAAAGCTACCCAGACAGGGGTAGGAGGAGCCCCAAAGTGGCCCACTTCTCAAATCAGCCCAATCCTGGTCAAACACATGACAGAGCCTTAGCCCCTGGCTTCAACAGCCTTCCTCCAAATATTACCTGTATGACTAAAGAAATCTGTTCTTTCATCTGTGAGATAAGCTAGTAGCCATAATAATAATGCGGTTTGCAATACATTTTTAAAAATAAAGCCTCCTGGAAGGACAGCTTAGGAAAGAATGGCTAAAATGTATCTGTCCTTGTGTGACCCACACAGGATCATTTTAAAAGTCGAATGGCGTGATCAACTAAGTGCACAAATTAAACCTATTCTTATCTCATGATCTCTGAAAAGAAGCTGCTCATAGGAAATGTCATCAAAATATCATGACTCCCACTTCGAAAACCAGCGGGTGAATTGGTAATGCCACTGAGCTGAAGCAGAGAACCTTCACACAGTGAGCTGCTTTACTGTCATTTACCATCTGACTGATTTGCACAAAATGAGGATGAACAATACCATCCTTCTGCTCAAATCATGGTGCTGCAGATTGCGCCCAGGTTGGATAACCACAGGAACACAGCCCACAAATGTTCTGGCCATAATTCAGCACCTGATGAATTAAGAATCCAATTGATATGAAATAAGCAGCTTTCTCTTTTTCCATTTTTTTACACTTCTATTTATGCAAGATGCTGATTCCATTTCAGTGGGGCTTGCAAAGATCTGTAGAGCCATGTATTTTAGAGACAAATAGGGATTCATTTCACATGCTTTTTCACTGAGCATTAGTTTAGATATTGTGAAACCTTTTGTCTGCACTCATTAAGTTCCCAGGAGACAGGGCATTTTCAGCCTCACAGTACTTAACCCATTATTTCATTTAGCAGTGGAAAAAAACAGCTTTGCTATTTATAATTTTATGCATCTCCCCAGACAGTCTCTGGTACCTCCAGCCAGATGCTTTTTTTGGAATAGGAAACAGCTTAGCACTTTACAGAGAGTGTGGCCACACAGGTTTGCAGAACTGAATCACCAGAACTATTCCCAGGATGGATCTATCCTCCTCATTTTTTTGGGGCATCTATTCTTCTTGGACAATAAAAGCATAAAACAGCCTCCTACAAGGCTGACCACAAAACCATAAATCCTTGTATTTCTTCCTGTGGGGGACAGATGACAACGGTGACTAAAAATGGTTCAGGAAACAAAAGCAAACCGGTAAGTGCCAGACTGCTAATCAAATTAAAGAAGCGATTCTTTGGTCCACTTCAGCATTTTCAGACTGATCTGTGTCACACTGCTGTGGTTTGAACCATTTTACCTGCAATAAATGCATTCACTTCAGAGTTTAGACAAGATGTATGCAGACACGAAATACTTACTTAGTAAAATGAGTAGCCTTTAAGACATAGTTTAATGTTGTCTGGACTTGATTGCACACCACACTATAACACATGATAACTTTAAATATTTGGCTAATGGCTAATGGCTAATTTTCTAGTAGCTCCTGACCAGAGATGCCAGAATTCTGAGCATAAATCTCCTCTTAACCAAAGGCTGGTCCATTCTCGTGGATAAAAAGCCAGTGTAAAACATGAGCAATGGACTGAGTCCTGCATGACAGTGTAATTCTGGAAGGACTGTGTTTGTGTTGCAATCAACACAAGTGTATAACTGTGCTTTTAAAAATCCTCCTTGGGGCTTTTGCTACCTGGCTGCTGGGATGGAGACACAAGTCTTGGTGACTTCTTTCTTCTCTGACTCCATCCAGTGGAATGCTAAATAGAACATTTTTCATTCCAAACTCCTGAAGCTGTAAATTATAATTGCTGTAGACAGACCTCTGTATCTGCATTACTTATTTTTAATAATACTGATTCTTATTGGGCTTACATCTTTCTTTGTTTCTGGAAAGTGCCTATCATAGTTTGGATGTCACTGCAGTTTTCATAATGAGTAGAAATTTGTCTTAATGCACTCTACTATGGTCTTCCTGAACACTCTGAAGGGAACACATCTAAAAGTATGTGGCTTCTTTCTGAGAAGCTACATCCAATCTTTGTCTTTCTCAAGGCCACCTTCTAAGTTCTGCTGCAACTAATAACAAGTTTACGAACTATGAATGAATGTGGAGTATGTGTAAATTAGTTTGGTAAACATTGTGTGTCCCTTGTATTTGTTGGTAATGGTTGTTGCTCATTCAGTAGTAATCAAAAGCCAAAGCCTTGCTTGTATTTTAACCAAAATTGGCTGGGATCATGTTCAGGTATTCAGGAACAAAGGGCTTTGAAACAGTTAGTGAAGCAAACTGGAACCAATGAAGCACTGGCACAGGTTGCCCAGAGAGGTGGTGGCTGCCCTGTCACTGTACACATCCAAGGTGAGGCTGGATGAGGCTCTGAGCACCTTGATATAGCTGTAGGAGTCCCTGTTCATTGCAGGGGAGTTGGACTAGATGGCCTTTAAAGGCCCCTTTCAACTTAAATGATTCTGTGATTCTGTGAGAATGAGGGCTTCTCCAAAAGTAATGCTTCCTGTATTATTATATTGGCACATGACCTTAGATAAATTCTTCACAGTATCATACCAATTCCTACTTGTCCACAAGCATTACTAAATAAGCTGGAAAGCTCCTTGAACATAAACATGTTCAAGTCAAAAAACAAAACAAAACAAAAAGAGGGGAGGGAAAAAAAACTGAATATAACTAAAAAAATAGAAAAGAAAGAACTAGGAAAAAAAAAAAAGAGTAGTGTTTGTGGGGAGAATAATTGTCAGAGAGATCTATAAACATCCTTTTATGCACTGAGTGGGAGAGTAAAGGGAAACAAGCAACGAAAGTTACCAGAAGTTAATACATCTTTGGTCCCCTGTGATCCCAATCTACTCTTAGGAACAAGATGTTACTCTTAACATGTCTGTATTTAGTGGCCCTTGGCATGTGATGACTTCAGTGTACATCTTGTACAGTCAGAAAGAAGCTACTCCTGACATGCAGCATCACCAGATAATTCAGTCAGTGAGGTTACATTACATTTCTGTTGTTACAGCACTATGTATATTTTCTACAGGATGTCAGTCCTACTGCAATAACATCTAATAGCAAAGGATCATAATATATGACTCACAATGTATGAAAGTAATGTGATGTTTTGAGTTGTGGTTCTCAGAGTGCTCCAAGGGCAACAAGCACCAGCTCAAGAGCAAGTCTCCCTGCTGGAGTAACCTTTGATACAATATTTAATAGATTTATTTTAAAGTTTGTACAGTAATTTTCCTAGTGCAAATTACCATTGTAAAAATTAAAGTTTCATAATATATGAAACTCATTGCTTAAACTTAATCCATTTTTTATGGACAAACTAAATTCATTCCTTAAAAACACTTGTACATGCTCATGAAGTTTAAAAGTAAAATGTAAAACATTTTAATCTATGAATTATCTACATTTTTTCATTAATCACATAAATATTTCCATCATCTGTATATGAAGGATAAAAATCTGAACTACATGAAATCAGTGGCTTCTGATGATTTCAACTGAATTAACTTGCATCTCTTTTCCAGTACATGTGATGATGACCAAAATTAGCATTTTAGTGTCTTTCCACTTTAGAATGCTGTCTAGCCACCGGATAACTAATCCTCTTGATAATTTAGTCCACTGAGTTAGTATTACCTTGGGGAAACAGAGGGTAGGTCAGACTTTAGAAAATCCATTTTATGACTCTTACATATTTTAAAGGGAACCTGAACTTGTGGGAAAAATTTGGTTGCAAGTGCATTTTACAAAATACAAGAACACTCTGTAAAATTCTGCAGCTCAGGAATTTTTTTTACAGGAATCAATGATAGCGTGAATTAAGTACAGTTTAACTATTTCATGATGACAATGGGCAAATTCTCCAAGTGTTTCATTTACAACAATATAACAACTGACTTCATTCTTATGACAATAACCCATTTGAGGAAGTATATGACACAAAGGACTTTTCTAATGAAAATGTAAACTTTTCTCACATTCTATTTATGCTTTAAACAAAATGTTTTCTTAATCAAATATTACTTTTTTTTTTTTCTTTTTATTGAGGACCTACAGGCGTTTAAAAACCTTAATAGTTCTGCTATCCTTTTAGACTAAAGTTTTCCCAAAATTACATTAACTTTATGGAAAAGACAGTAGTTGCAATAATTAGTTTTACTCATAATGCTGATCACTTTTGTAGATATATCACCATGTTTTACTTTGCTGGTCCACCAACAGACATAAGCTAGTGTTGAAAAGGACACATCAGCAAGAAAGTGAGCAAACAGCCTATCTGACTCACTTTATTTTTCGGCTCACACTATAAGATCTTGTTCAGGTCAAAATTTTTCAGTACCAAGCTTTTAACTCTGAAAGAATAATCCCCATTTAGCACTTCTGCAGGGTTTTGTAGGAGCAAAGTGCAGTCTGTCAGACAACAGAGGTTGAGATTTATTATTTATTATATTAGAAACATAAATACTGTCTCTTACCTGAATGGCTTTGACATGTGACGCTGGCTGTTTTGACATTTTTAAGACAGTGTCTTATCCCTGCAAGCAAAATGGGAAAGTGTTACAGGCTGTGACATTCTGATACCTAGGGGAGATAAACTAGAACTTAACCCATGCTGCCTTTTGAGAGGCATCCATTTCACCTGCCCATCTCCTATTTCCGTTTCAGTTTCAGAGTTGCTTAGGTATTCCTTCTGAATATCAAAAGGAGACAGAACACCTGAGCTTCTCCAATTAATCTTTTATAGCCACAAATGGAGTTCTCTCTTTCACATTAAAAACAATAGTGAGTACAGATAAACAATCTCTCAAACCTTAATGGCGTCGTAAAATGAGCATGAGCTAAAGGAAGTGTTTGAGAATAAACAATGCATGATTATCACTGACACAGTATGTGTGTAGGAATTATTAGAACTCTAAGTTTAAACCTTCTTTCAAATAAAGCATAACTTGTCACAAAGCATTGATAAATGCAGATATAATCATTTAATTCACACATCGTTGTAATTTCTTCATACGTGCAGACTGAAAATGATGAAACCATCTTGAAAATCAAGATGGTTAAACTACAACTTTCTCTCTAAATATTGCTAGGGCACTAAGCAGCATCTCTTCAAAGTTTTAGATCATTTAGATTTATTAATTTTATTTAGCAATCAGAAAATTTAAAAAAAAATTAAAAAACATTTTTCATATAATTTCATGCAAACAGAAATACAGACTGGTACAGAATACTCAGTAACAAAAACAAAGATCTAACGAATTTGTAAAGATGAAAAGAAAAAGAAAGAAAGAAGGAAGGGAAGGGAAGGCCAAAGGGAGAGGGTGGAAGGGGGAAAGTGGGGAAGGGGGGAAGGGGGGAAAAGGGGAAGGGGGGAAGGGGGGGAGAGGGAAGAGGGGAAGGGGAAGGGTGAAGGAAGCAAAAGGGAAGAAAAGAATGAAAAAGAAATTTACTATCCCTTTAATTGAATAATAGTCTCAGCATTTTACTATTTCACTGAAGTTTATTACTTCAACTGGACTAGTCCTTCATCACTATCCCACTATAATGAAAAATAAGAATAGTAATACTAAAAGTTGATCAGTAAATACTTGAAAATCCATGAGAGAACTCAGTGATAACAACCAAACTGTAGCATATTTTGACTACAGTATTTTACCTAACATTGAAAATGAAATATTGAGAATAGTAATAAATGATATAGGAGAGAATAGTAGAAATACAGTAAGAAATCACAAGTGAGCCAAAGACTTTGTGACTCCAAAGACCATAACTCTCCCATGGAGGCAAGTAACAAATTAAATACCAATCGTTGTAGGTTGCCTTCAGACCAGAGTGTCAGTCCGAAGTCATATTCCTTAAGCTGCATGGAAGATTGTTCTTGCATACTCTCTCATCAGCTTTAAATCTGTTCCTAATTCTGAGAACTTAAAATGCAGGTGATCTGCCATTAGAGGTCTCTCTCTGATTGCACACTCAGCTGTATGGGTCCTAGCTCACCCCGAACTCAGAGGATGTAGGCTTCAGATTTAAACAGATGAACTGACATTTGTAAATCAGTAAAAAAATAATCCATCCATACAAAATGCAAACAGCATGCTTCTAGTGAATCATACATTGTGGCACTATATTGAAATCAGAGATAGTTTAGAAAAGTTCAGAATTCAGTTTGAGGGATGAGATCTTAGTCACTGAAGTTCATAGCAACATTTGCAAAGATTTCAGTAAGCCAAAATTTCAACTGACAGATTTATTGCACTCTCTTTCCTTTTTAAAAGTCCTTGCTATGCATAGAAATAAACATTTCTTTATGACCGCCACACAGCTTACACTGATGCATTGTGCTGTTAATCAGGAGTTTTGTTCCAAAAATAAATACAGAACAACCCACCAGGCTATTGGAAAACAGGGTTCATAATACAGAAAAGTTTAATTATTTTTTCTTATCTTTTCCTCTTTCAAATTAGAATGGAAAGATGGAAACAAAAGGGCAGGAAATTAATAGAAACATTTTAAAACACTGCGGGTCTGCTTTCTAAACACAGTCACAAAAAAATTCAAGCTAACGTAAACTCTTCCATCTTGTGTGTCTGCATTGCAGAAACAGTGCCCCACATTTCTGTGGCTACCTTAAACAAATGGGTAGGGATTTACAGGGAATTTCTACTTTAAAAGAAAAGCAATCATGTTCCTCAGTTAGATCCTCTGAGCTTGCAATGATTGCAATCAGACTTCTGTTCCTAAAGACAGACGTATGATACAGTTGTGTAGGACTGCTTTCGGAGGAGGTGATTTTCCTACCAGTTTATGCTGTCCTCATTACTGCTAGAGAAATCAGGACAACAGCACACCACTGAGTAAAAATAGACAATCTTCCCCAGCCCTTTCCTCTTCCTTCCCTCTCCTGATATTCCCTCCCAAGCAGTACTGACCATCAACCATAGGAAAATAAACCCCACATTACAGATGCATCTACTACTGAAGTAATTATTGTATTCGTATACATGTCTATATTTTTTTCCAGGTGTCTCAGAAAGTTAAGAGTGCTGCACTGACTGATTGACTGATTTTTTCTGTCATTCCACTCCAATCTGCAAAGTCAAACAAGTCACTCTCCACAGTCACTTCCACAGCCAAATTTCCCATGTGCAAGCTCAGAGAAGCAGTAAAGACACACAGCCTTTATGCCGTGGTGCCTTTTGGGCTCCTCCATACCTTACCTCTTACCTTTTATGGTCTGCATGCTGAGCCAAACTTAGGAAGCAGCAGCAACAGATTTCAGTTTGGAGCTGTTTAATGCCAGGCAGCCCCTGCAAATTCCTGTGCTTTCTTCACTTCCCAGTGAAAGTAACCACTACATTTTGTAGGCTGACAAAAATCTGTGTTGTGAAAAGATCCTTTAAAAAACAAAGGACCTATCTAGTCCCTCTGCTAAAAATAATTTCTGACAGGACTGCAGAAAGATAATGAGCTGACTGATTCAATTTGCTTTAAATGCAATGAGGTATCATAATGCCATCTTTTGTAATCTGCACAAGAGATGCACAGTAGCTTACACACACCAGGAGGGACTCCCCCCAGCTGAATGCTGTCCTTTTCCCCCCCTGCTGTACTTACAGCATCAAGCACAAAGGCTATTTTGGACACAGAACCACAGTGTATTATCTTATTAAAAGGCTTAGACAGGAACCACATCATTATTGAACCCAGCTAGCACAAAGAAAGAAAAGAAACCCCCACTTTGCAGCTTCCTGAGTGTTAGTACATGCTGTAAGAAAATGGTGTATTTCCTGTAATACAGTTCCCACCATCACTATTATCTGTTAAACTAACAGTGAAAGACTACTTCTCTTATTATCAACCCCTCCCATAACATTTCACTATATGTAGCATATAGAAAACAATAAGCATGTACCTATGGACTACAGCATTTAAGCTAATACGGTTGTGCTTCTTATGAGTCAGCAGGCATTTAAATCACAGTTTTAAATCCTTTAAGATCCTCGCAGTAGATGGAGCAATAACTATAATGATCTGTTCTAAATACTGTGCACAAGACATTAAAACAGGCATAAAAACAGTACTACTCGCAGCCAGCTATTAAAGACTTTTCATAAGTCTTTTTTTAATTGACCCCTTCAACATTAGCCTACTTATCTAGTTATATAAGAAAAGTTCCAAACCGTCAAATGAGTATATACACCTTCCGATGGTGAAAGAGGTACCTTCTTCTACCGGCTGAATTATTGACTGTGATCCGCCAAATGTGTCTGAAACAGCTCTGATGCTTTCAGCCTGGACGGCACCGAGAGCTGCTCCAGGCTGGAGTGGAACTCGGCTGAGAAGCAAAGTGTAAAAGAGAATTCCTGTCATAGCTTCCAGTTGTTCTTCCTAAATATAGCATTTGATTCACCCTGTAACTTGGTCCCCTGTGACACTTGACCATCATAAAACCAGGGCTCAAGTGTCAAGCAGTAGGTGTTGAAGGAACACACCTTTGGGTCCTTTTCATGCCCTCCCTCTCCCTGAGGCACATGATGGTGGGAGGTAGTACACATCTCCTCCAGTGGCGTGTGGGGCAGCACATGCCTCCCTCCCTCCTGCTACATCAGAGAAAGAAATAATTATGAAGACGTAATTATGAAGAACTCACCTCAGTGGGACTATTTAGGGGAGGTGAATGTCACACCAGCATTTGCTATACTGTTGCTGGATTGAGAGCAAACCTGTCCAAGGGTCTTTGCTTGCTGTTCCTGCATGCAGGAAGGCTGTGCTGACGGGAAAGAGCGCTCCTGAATTGGTGAGGCCATGGCTGCTGGTTGTTAAAAGGTAGGGCGTATAGATGAAGAAAAGCCAAAGGAAAAGTGTGTGGGAAAGCTTACATAGTTAATAAAAACATGAGAAGTTATTATACAGTTGTGCTCACACTACCTGTGAGTGCTGCAGTCAAGTGAAGGAGACGAGCAAGTCATGCATGGGGCACAGCCTCATTTCCCACTTCTATAAGTGCAGCCTCCTGCCCATTACAGCTTCAGAGGAATGAACTTTCCTCTTGCTCTGCTATGCCTGTTTTCCACTGACCCATGGCACTAACTGCAACAACAGCAGTGTCATTACTAGTGTTACTGGGATTATCCCTCTCTGCTCTTGTGAGGCCCCATCTGGAGTTCTGTGTCCAGACCTGGGGTCCCCACTACAGAATGGACATGGAGCTGTTGGAGGGGATCCAGAGGAGGATCACAAAGATGATTAGAGAGCTGGAGTGAAGAGAGATGGAGGGAGCTGGGCTTGTTCAGTCTGGAGAAGAGAAGGCTCCAGGGAGATCTCATTGTGGCCTTCCAGTACTAAAAGGGAGCTTATAAACAGGAAAAGAACCAATTTTTTACATAGTCCAACAATGGTAGGACAAGGAGCAATGGCTTTAAACTAGAAGAGAGCAGATTTAGGTTAGATGTTAGGAAGAAATTATTTACTCAGAGGGTGGTGAGGCGCTGGCACAGCTGCCCAGAGAAGCTGTGGTGCCCCAACCCTGGAGGCACTCGAGGCCAGGCTGGATGGGGCCCTGGGCAGCTGAGCTGGTGGGGGGCAGCCCTGTCCACGGCAGGGGTTGGGGCTGGGTGGGCTTTAACATCTATTCTATTATTCTATGGTACTGCACAACCACTTCAGACTGGAGAAGGATATGGCAAGGACACGTCCTTTTCAAGGATAGTCAACAAGTTCCAAAATTATGCCAAAATATGGTTGCAATAGTGATTTCAGGGAGGATTTCCCTTGACTTTAACTTACTTGACATGCCACTCATTCCATTTCAACTACCTCAAAGAGGAAGATAACCTCCCAGACCACTTCATTAAGCTAGTGATTCACTCTCTGCTGTCCTTCTTCCCAGAAGAGCTGTCATCTGGAAGCAGCTTATAAAGTTGATGACTTGCTTTGGCAGCTTGCGGGCTATTCATAGCCCCTTCATTCCCAGGAAAGATGCACAGGAAGGCATGCCACAGGCACATGTGTTTGGGTTGAGTCCAGCTGAGGTACAGAGAGCTATCAGGCCTTGCCAGTGAGGCCCCTGGCCTACCTATCCAGAAAGGGCAGGCATAACTGTTATGAAGCGCCTTGAGGTTTAAGAAGAGTATTGCACTTGAAACTTGGCAGAGTTTGTAACAGTTCACAGGCAGGTCTTTTCCCTAGAATGCAGAAATTTGTTCTGTTAGGGTCCAAGGTCATGCTTTCCAGGTAGTTGAGACCATGTTAAAGCAATGTTGGCATTACATAAATGACTTTATGTACCTCTTCGTGAAGAATCATATTTAGAATAAAATTATTAGAAGGCAGTGAAAGAGGTGGTATATTTTTGTAATATGATCTTGAAAATTAATTTATTCCAATTAATGTTACAATTATCATAATAAGAATCAGCTCTGGAGTACAGGAAGCAGACAGAGTTCTTTCATCCATGTGCTGTTAAATTAGCATAGGTTCTGTAGTTCAAACCATGCCATTGCTTCCATTTTATAAACCCAGTGTCTTAGAAATATGTCTGAGAAAGATCAACGCCGTTTCTTGCAACATTTTCTTAATATAGTAATTCAACAGGTAACTTCAGTGATGTTCAAGCACGAAGAGAATTTACCAATGTCACTTATCTAACACTCATGAGCTATCACACCTAAAAGGTCTTAAATAGTTGTGGTTGAAATTTTGTCATTAGAAGAAGAAAATGTAGTTCTGCGTATCTGCAAATGGAAAAAGAAAAAACAAAACACATTTTTTACAGTGTAGAGTATGACTGCCTTTTAATAGTCACTAGGATGCACAGCCCCATGACTTGCAGATTTGTCTGCGAAATACGTGCAGCCAATGATTTAATAAGTAAATCATGAGACATAGGTGCATTTCAAATGACAGACTAATTGCATGTTGTGTTAGGGCCAGATAACAGTACACTGACACAGTATGTAAACTTATTGTCCTATGTCCAAAGATCCAAAAAGACATAGTAATGTAATTATTTGAAGTAGGAAAATCCCAATACAGATCAAAATATACTTTTGTTGCATTTCTAGAAGCTTGTCTAATTAACATGCTGGAACAGCTTATTAGTTTTGAAAACAAAGTTGATGGTTAACAGAAATGTGTACGTATCTTTCTTCTTGACTGGGATGTTTCACTGCGTAATGTCAGAATTGTTTCTTTAGTCTGTCACTACTTAATATGCTTATTAAAATGTTTTGCCCTTTGAGAAATCTCATGAGCGCAGATATAACTTCCCTGAGGCTCCTGAAAGAAAAATATTTCTCTCCTACAGTTCAAAATACTGTAGTGTGATACAAGTAATGTAATACAAATAAAAATGCAAGTAAACAAAGGAGTAGCCACACTCTCAGTTCACATGAAATAAAACTTCTTTACAGTAAGAAGTTAACAAATATATCCCTAGAGCTTTCCTTCAATTTACTGGATAGTAGCAATTGGCACCTTAGTGTGCTTGGCATATTGTAATATATTTGACCATATAAAGCTTTGCTTGATTATTTTATTTTTAACTCTTTTACAATTTCTTGCTAGGCAAAAAATAGTGGAACGAGAGTATGAAGTATTTGGTTAATTAATTATATTTATTTGAATTTTTTGGCAAAGGGTATTAAGATTTAGGAGTGCAAGTTTTCTTTGCAGTGCAAGATAATCTGTTCTCCTCCTTCAATACACATAGGTTTGGAAGCTACTGATATTAAAAAAAAATCACAATAATGACTAAGGTTTAAAAATAAGGAACCTGTTATCAGTCCAATTTATCAGAGGACTAACCTAGAGGATCCTGGAGAAAAAAAAAGAACTCTCTATTTTCTAACCCACACAAATTTTATTTGACTATTTGGGTCCTTCCCCCTGTTAAAGAGTTTTGTACTCCAGTTAACAACTATTTGGCACAGAAGCTTGATGAAAGACAGAGAATTTTAGCAGTGGTATCATATGAAGCTAGACAGAACAACAAGAACTATATTTACATATACATATATATATATACACCAGAGCTAGCAATAACTTGGCATTCTCACAGCCAATTCTTACTCTTGTCTTAAACCAAAAATACCTGTAAATCCAATATTTCAGACTCACAAATCTCAAGTGCTGTGTCAAAAGAAATATTATTTGAGGTACAGTTTCCTCCCAGTTTCCCCTAATCTGCATGTTTCTTAGTACCCAGGGAAATTCATCACTTTGAGTTTCTACTTATACAGCTCTGCCAATAACAATAACACCAGCCTGTTTCAATAATGAATGGCATTAAAAAAGCGTGCAAATATATTTGCTGTTATCTAATGGACAGAAAATAAAAAAACATATCTAAATTATCTGGTTTTGTTTCTGTGACGTTTCTGAGCTGCTGAATATCAATTCAGCTCATGCACTCTCTCTTTCTTTTCAGCATAAAAGCATGGTGATTATTATCACAGACTATTCCATCAAGAAATAATTAGCCTTGTATTAGAAGATGGTCTCACTAGAGGCTGCCACTGACCTTGTTCTAAATTTCCGAGTTCCAGCATCTTTTAATAGCTTTGTTAGCATCATCTAAGAACTTGTATTAAGTTATAAAAACTGCATTACGAATATAACCCTCACAAATGTTAGAACATTACATCTTTGACCACCGAATTACCCCAAAAGCTATATTCTCCGTTGCTTTTTGTTCTGTAAAATTCGTACATGCTTTGAGTAACTGAAATGTGATGATGACATAAAAATAGCAGATTTGTTTCCATTTTCCTTCTGGGAAATTTCAGCCAGTAAAAGCTGATATCATAATAAAGAGCAGAAGTACTGACAGATTTTGAGGGCAATATGAATTTTAAGTGACATGCTGATTGTGTAAACATCCTGTTACAGTGACTCAGCATAATTTGGAAACGATACAAAAAGCGTGACATCGAACCATCAGATTTTGTTCTGGGCATACAATTTTGAATATTAAAGAAAAAAAAAAGGAAATAAGTGAATCATTAATGAAATTATGGGCAGAGGGCCATCCATCATTTTCACAAATGAGGATAAGTCAAATGTGCCTGTAGTATCTAAGAGACTTCTTTGATGCAGTTGATTAAATCATCAGTTGATTACATATGCTCAACAATATTACCTCTCATCTTCAGTGGTCAAACTAGGAAGTCTCACCAGACATACAGAAAAGAATTTTGCCGTTCTGTCCAGTTAGTCCAAAGATGAACAAGAGCTAGATACAGATGTATCAAAGGAACTAGGGACTGAGTACCATATAAAGCAATGTACTTGTTTCTTAAGCATGTAATTAAATTTCAGTTTTGAAGGTGTTCAGTTCACATGTTCCTGCTCCTGGAGCAAATGACTTGAGTAGGGCACTCAGCAAAGGACTAACAAAGAAAACAAAAAAGATTCCTCATCTACGTGGCAGCAAAAAAAGGCATGGCTGAGATGTGAAAAATCTCCCTGGCTAGGTAGATGGATCCAGAATGAGGGAGACAAGGCAATGCACTGGAAGCAGAATATCAAGGACATTAAAAAGAAATTAACGCTGTCAGATAAAAAAATAACCAAATTCAAGGACAACTTTGTCAAGTTGCTGAATCACACATGATCGATCAGTTGCTATATTTGGTTTGTATCTGCTGAAAAGAAAATAAAAGCAGAAGATTGATAAACTGTAGGTGTGAAGATTTTTCAAGTTTGAATCAATATAAAAACACTTATCTTAGTTACTATGACTCATAAGAAAAACAAAAAAATCCTGAGCTTCTCATATCTCCAAAGTTTTAAAAAATAAGATAATTAAGAATGAATGCTTTCTGTGGTGAAGATATGAATAAATCTACTAGTCATACCTATCTATCCAGCAGTCAAACATGATCTATATCAAACCTTATTTTTATTGAATCAGACCTGATGCAGTAACATTTCCAGTCATTTGCAATCTCCTGCCACACAAACTTTGCAATCATTCAGAGAAAAACTGTCAACAGAAATCAGTGTTGGCACAGGAAAATCACTAAAGTTCTCCAGCTGATAACTTCTAAATGATGCTTTTCAGCACAGTATCAAATCTCAGGTGTTAAAAATAGTATGAACAGTTTCTGTTAGGAAATCGCCCAAAGTATTTTCTATAATCTTCATGTATTACTTTATACCTATATGAAGCAGGGTTGCGGACTGGTATTATCTTCTGTCCAAGGAAAGCAAAGACCCTCAAAAAAGAAGCTATAGATATTAAGCTGCTTGATTCACTCACATCAGGCTGCGCAACACAGGGGGTAGCCCTTCAAAGCACAGTTCAGTTCTCAAGGGCTGGAGCTAACAGTGGTGCTTGAAAATCATTTGTCCTGAATATGACTTTTGAGAACTGCCGGTTGCTCTGTATTTCCTGTGCCCACCAACTGTCAGTGAGGTGCTAGAATATAATATTTGCATTCTGAGTGCTACAGGAAGATGCTCACAGCTTACTTAGAACCAACTTTCAAACTGATAATTTATCAAGGAAGAGGAAATGTCCTTAACTCAGGTTCCTAACATAGAATAACTTATGTAAGGCAAAACAGTGGTTTTGTCACAAGCAGTCCCCATGCACATAGAATGACAAGAGGCAGGGGGGATTTGTAGTACTGGGAAATTGCAAAACTCAGTTTATCTGCTGCCTGGGGGCTAAGTGGACATGAAACAGCTGCTGCTTGCAGCATGATCCTTGAGACAAAACAAAACTAGTGAGTGCTGTGTTGTGCTGAAGTGACTCAGGAGCTACTTCAGCCTTCCATGCAGGCAAGGCAGACAGTGAAAACCTCATACGTTCCTCCTGTGCAAGACCTTCCTGTTAGAACAGCTAAATGCCTTATACACAGAGGTTAAAACAAGCGATTCAAGCAGTATATCTGCTCAACAGTGAATCAAAAATGGCTTTGTCTTCTTCAAAGTGTTATCTCACTTTGACTTACACAAGATAGTGCAGTATTTTCCCTAGGGTTCAGGGCTGCCCTGCAGCTTTTGGGATTCAGACTAGATAGGTCTAATGCTATCACGTGCGTTTATTTCAGGTTACAGTGAGCATGAAACGATACCCATTAAAAGGAAACTATTTATTTATTATGCTGCAGTAGAACAGGGATTTGTGTACCTAGGGATTTCACAAGTAATTTAAAGCACAGAAAAGCACAACAGCTGTTTGGCGTTATCCTCCCATGTGTGCTTTCCTCCTTCACTGTCTGAACCCTTTGTTTTCTGCAGTTTAGATAAATCTATTTTCAAGGATGGACTCATAAAATCACAGAAGTATCCCAGCACAAATGCTAATGCTAAACAGCTACTCTGCAGTAGAAATTCTATGCTTCTCCTCCTATGTAAGTCTTAACAACTGCAGAGAATGCAAAGCCAAACAGTTCAGCAAACAAGACTACCATCTAAAACCAGCAGTGGAAGCCCAAAACTATTATTAATACAGAATTTAATTCTAGATTAACATTCGAGCTACAGATCTCAAGACTCTGTATTTCCTTCAGGGTTTTGATGTTATTTTTTAGTCTTATGCCCATTTCTCCTTGAAGCACAACTGCTTTGGAGGACCTTTTTCAATCAATTTCAGTTGTGATGTGCCTGAAAGAATTATGACAGATCAATAAATGCTGAGAACTGATAGCAATTAAGAAAGATCTGTAACTTTTGTTATAGATCAAGAACTAGTAATCAACAATTGATGAAAAAGCATATGCAACTACTCTGTAACAGACAAACATAGTAAAGGCATGTTTCTATGAATGTTTGTACTTTTCCTTTATTTAAACTGTCTCAATAAACAGTAACCTAAGAACCAATTTCATTTGTTTTAAACATCAAAGTCCCACACTTCCAGGATGTGATTTTGGTACACAGGTTAACAAATGCAAACAAATGGTGCAACTAAACAGAATGCTTTGACCTCATTTGTATATGAATAAAGTAAGATTGTTTTCTATTTTAATTGGAACATAAAATATTTTTTTTTTTTTAAATGTAAGATATTCTGCTCATTAAGCACAGCAAGGGTCAAAAGTTTTTCTTTCCTTGTTTGGGTTCCAGTTTAAAATACCGTGCATATTACATGACTACAGAACTCTCATTACTAAATTTTTTCCACGTTCTGAGATTTTTCGATAACAATTCTAGTAAAGCAACTGAAGAGATGAGTGTTTGTTGTTCAAACACTTATAAGCAACACTCTATATATTTCTCTAGGGTGCCAGACTCTTTATCTCTTATGTGTCAGATTTCTTCTTTTCCCTGATCTTTACATTTCTTCCAGCTGCAACAGCCAATCCTGCATTCATGCTTAATGGATCACCCATTTCATTTTTACCCATTTATTTTTCTTGTATGCATCCTTCTCTGTGCTTGAAATTCTGCAAGCATTCATGCATTCCATGAAAGCAGTCCATTCCTTCATTTCAAGTCAGAACAGGAACTTAATGCGGAATCAAGGCCACATTTTGTTCCAGCCTTCCTTTCCTCTGTTTAGCTCATCTCAAAACTCAGCAACTTAGTAACAAATACACCTCAAAACATATCTAAAAGCCCATTTGTAGTCCTCAAGGCTCAAACACATTTCCAACCAGGTCACATTCTGATTGTATTGACCTCAAACTGGCAAAATACACATTTAGCCGATTTTAGGTCTGAGCCAGTAATGAACTGTGAGAAGGCACAATTTCCTTGAGGCCCAGCAAGCCTCTGATACATTAGAGGTTTTGAAAGCTCTACTAGGACTGTAATTTTATTTTTAGCCTGCAATGTGTCATGTATCCAGCGTGACAAAATCTGAATAATTCTTTATCCACTTCAGTAATATAAATGAAAGTCAAAGAGATTAATTATTAGATATGTTCATAATTATTTTTAGAAAAAGATATTTGTTATGTCTATAAAAAGATGTGCATGATATTAATTCACTAACTGCTTTTGATAATATCTTAATTCATGTACTATTAACAAATTTTGTTTGGTATTTACTTGCCTAATTACATTTAATCACTATTGCTTTACTATTAATTTTTCCTTTTAAGTTTTTGCATGGACTTAAGATAACATTGCATGATGACTGTTGTATACCGTTTTTTAATGTTCTTATGTATTCACCCTTTAGAAGTCTACTCATGCCCTCCCATCAGTGCACACCTCAGCTGTAACTTCTAAAACTATGAGAGTTAGTCAGCATTTTGATGACTTACAGACACTATATACTGATCTAACTACTGTCTTTTGTTTTTGTCACTACTTTAGTGTAGTACGTGAATGTGAAGAAAAACAAGTGGTAGCAAAAAGCATGTATCAATATTTCTGCTACCTCCTAAATAATTTTAAATTAGAAATCTTTAATCTTGAAAACCTTCATTTTAAAAACACAATATGCAGTTTCTTCTGTAACACTTTACAGTCTACAATGGTTTCACTCTAAGAGAACGAGGGTTAATTTTGCCTTCTAGCCACCAGTAAACTACCACTAAAGTTATGTGAGTAAAAGCAGTGGGGCTAAGAGCGCTCTAGTTCACTCAATACTTATACATTGCAGAAAATTCTCATTTTTCTTTGATTTATTGTGGTGAACTTTCTATCTATAAAGCACAGACTGCATTTTAGTCACATTTCTTTTTAACTGCACTGCCAATTTCAGTGCAAACTCAATAAAACTCAATTATGTATTCTGTATGGTATGTTAAGTGAACATTGAAGAAAAATGTATAATAATGTTGCAGAAGCTGTTTATTGACTGGATCTTTTAGGGCACTGAGCCCATTTT
Organism: Lagopus leucura; assembly: GCF_019238085.1. NCBI lineage: Eukaryota > Metazoa > Chordata > Aves > Galliformes > Phasianidae > Lagopus > Lagopus leucura. Next base: position 60,974,019 of record NW_024962262.1, read on the forward strand.
TGCATGCTTGATTTCATACAGAGACTATATCAACACTCTAAGTACTAATATTCATAACTGTATAAGTGTGAGCGTCCATTATTGCTTCCAAAGACCACAGATAGAATAAATGTTGTATATTTATATTTAATGCATGTTGGTCATTTTCATTGCATGTAGGGCTGAGTACATTCCCCATAATTCTTCTGTTTTTACATTGGAATGAAAGCCCTTCCACAGTTTTTGAGGCATCAGTCAAAAGATCCTATATAAGCGTAATGGTTTAAGGACAACAGAAAATCTGAAGTGTGTGGGAAAAGCACCTCCAGCTTGAGAGGGAAGACAAATTCAGCAGAAGACAAGAGAGGCCAAGAGTCTATTACCAGCTTTCCCTTGCCCCTGCAATGGCCAGTCCCTTGTGACTGGTCAGAGCTGGACTCTACCTTACAATAAAATTTGCAAGGTCAGGCTGGATGTGGCTTTGGGCAGTCTGGTCTAGTGGTTGGAGACACACCAAGGGGGTTGAAACTAGATGATCATTGTGGTCCTTTTCAACCCAGGCTGTTCTATGATTCTATGATTCTAAAATCTAGATTTAGTGTTCCCTTGAATGCTTGGCCTACCCATCTCCCATGTATCAGCTCCCTGGCAATGCCATGTTATCAGTAAAAAGAAAGGGAGCAGGAAAGAGCCCAGGAGCTCGGAGCTGAGGTGCTCTTCCTGATGGTGGGAGCAAGGAAAACTCTCAGCAGATCGCTCTGGGAAGGACAGAATGAAGCAATACGTGTGCAGAACACAGAAGGAGCTGGAAATTACTGAAAAACAGCATTAAAACATTTAAACTCTAGCAAAGGGAAGGCTTAGCTTATTGTTGGATTCAAAGCACAGACACTGGTAGAGCTCTTGAGAACACAACAGCTGCAAAACTTTCTGTGTGGAAAATACAGATTGTGATTGACATTATGAACTCCCAGCTGTTCCACAGCTCAGCCTGTGAACCCACAGACCAACACATCAGAGCTGAAGAGCCAAGCGAGTGAGTTTTTTTTAGTAGATGTGTCCTGAGTGCTGACAGAGGCCAAATATATCTGCTGTACACAGGGAAAGGTGAACTGGAAACCACAAACTGCAAAGGGCTCCCCCAGCACTGGTGTCCTCATTGCTAAAAAGAACTTTTTAGAAATAACGGGATAATTGAGAGCATAACAGTGGTTTTCGTTTATTCAGTTTGGGGGGGGAAGACTGGGGGGAGAGGGGGAAGGAGGTCAAATGTCACCATTTGTACAGGCTAATAAGCATCACTTTTCCTTACTCTTTGCTTTGTACTTGTTTGCCTTTAGCACTCAAGGTTTGAGTTAAAGACGTGAGTTCTGAAGGCGTGACCTCATGGCACACCATGCTCCTGACCATTGCGAAAGCAACACAGACGGGACGCCAACCCTAAGGCAAGGCGGGGCGTTCCGGGGTCTCCTTCGGTATTGCCCCTCCCACCCCAATCCCGAGCCAATCGCGCAGGTGCGGTCATGCCCGGGTTCAGCACGAGCGGGACGGACGGCCTCTCTGCTCTCTGCCCCTCTCTGCGCACGCGCATCGCTGGGCGGAACAACGTATCCCCGCACTCCCCCAGTGCCGTGACGTCACGGCGTCGCCTGCCCAATCTCGATACGGATCCCGGAAGTGTCCGTGCGGACAATGCAACCGATGGAGAAAGGTTCCGGGGCAGGTTTAGTTCCGAGAGGTTCCTCCTCGTGAGCCGCCGCGACCGCCGGCTGGACTGCCACAATGATCCCGATCCCGGTGGTGGTGTGCGTGTTGGGGGGCTGGTGCGCCATCTACCTGGCGGATACTCTGCTCAAGGTGAGGGCTGTGGGCGCAAAGCCCACAGGGAGCCCTTAGGCGGGTCAACAGCGCCGCTCCTCTCCTCTCCCCTCCCCCCGCCACCCCTTCTGGGCCGGTGAAATCCGGCACCGCCGCCAGCCAGCGGCCTCCCCGCCTCCCCTCCCTCCTCGGGGGCCGGCCACGGTCCGCGCCTCGCCCGCGAGGGGCCGCCGCTCCCCTGCGCGGGCCCTGCAGACCTGAAGCTACCCGCGCTGTCCCGCCAATCAAAGTTAAGGGCTGCCTCAGGCCGCCGGGCCCACAGCGCTGCCCCGCTGTTCCTACTATGAGGTGCGGTGGCACAAGAAATACGAGGAAAATATAAAACGAAAGGTTCCACCTAGAATTCTCATGCTTTTTGAAATTGATGCTACAGTCCAGGAACTGCTCTGTTTCTACCAAGTACGGATAGGGCCTAGCAGTATCAAAGTATCAAAAGTTCGTTTTGTCACTGGTGTGAAACACGGGGAAAAATGTTTTAAGGAAAGCTATTTTAGCTGATGAGGACCCTTGGAAAATTAAGTAGCTCCCCCTGCTGCTAATTGTCGTAAAGCAAACGCAGCAAAGGCTGGATCTTACAAACGCAGTCGACGGTGAGAGCCATTAGTTTTCAAATATTAATCTATACGTTTTAATCTTCAGATGGTAATGCATCGAGGCTATATTATGTCTATGTTAAATACATCAAGGCTATATTTGGTAACAAGCACAACATTGCTTGGAAACACATTAGAGAATTGGCTGAACACAAGAAGAACGTGCTCCTGAGTGAGTGAGACACTTCAAAAACCATCAGGAAGATCAGTCAGCAAGCTGATGTTCTTCTGGTGGCAGCTTTGTGTTTGATGAAAAATCTCGGGCTGTAAAGCAATCACTGAATTCACATAGCAGACTCTTACAGCATGGTGCTGAGACCCATTTGTATATCTGAGATTTGGAAGATTTTCTTTCAGAATTAGAGCTTAAAATAATCCCTTTTTGTAAGTAAAAAGGGCCAGTTCTTCTCTGAGAACTAGACGCAGCAAAGGAGAAAAAAAAAATCTTCATTGTTTGGGGGCAACTTAGTATCTACTTCATATTGAGAAAGAAAGGGGAATGCCAGGAATGCTCTTGCTAGCAGGAATGTCCAGAAGTTAAATTGTAACTTTGATGCTTTAGCTACAAGTTATCAACGGTTATTAATCGTCTGGAAGTATGTGGGAGCTGCTGGGTTTCAGTAGATCTTGCTGGTAGATCTGTTAAGTTTCAAGTACCACAGCCAAAATAAATTAGGGATTAAATAACCAGATTTATGTAATCAGGAAACTCATGTTTGTTTTATTGCTAGTAGTCTAAATCTCCCAACACACTCTTAACTCTGAACTGCTGGCAACTGTAGCAAACTGCCTAGATCTCCAGTCTCTTTCAGTGTAAGTGCATGAAAAGGACATACAGAACATGAGTGAAAAGTACTTCTGGAGTACTTTTCTGTTCATTATGCTGATAGTGTTTTGGGCAAGAGGATATGTGCTGTAACTTGATGTTTATTCTGTAAACATTTTAGACGTGCAATGTCTCTTGCTTAATTTGATCTCTTATTATTTTTGTTCAGATTTCAAGTGTTTCTGTTAGACAGTCTCACTCTTTGGGATTCTGTAATATGAAAGGCAGAGCTATGTGTATGAATGACATTTTGCACAAATAAACTCACCTAATATTGCTTGAACTACAAGGTACATTTGTGTTAGCAAATCAACAATGACTTAAGCTGGGTTCTGGAAAATTCCTCTTGCTGCTCTTCATTTGAACCACTGATAAATAAGAAAGCTTCCTGGTGAAGGCTGGATCTTACAAAAAGGTGTCACTTAGGCAGGCCCCTGAATTGCTGCTCCCCAGCATGCTAAGTCATCCCATTTGCCTGAAGGACCAGTGATGTGAAAAGGGTAGAAGGTTGTCCCTCCTTCTGATATCAGAAATAAAAGATGCTTTAGGCCCATTCAGTCGAGGTGAGCCTTCAGCTTTTAAGGTCAGGAAGCTGAAATGGTCTAGGGCTCTTGAACAGCCTTTGTCAGCACAAAAGAATGTTAAGGGCTCCTGCTTGCTGGCAGATATTTATGGAGCTCCTGGAGTATTTAGTAGGCGGTCATTAATTTGAAAGGTTGCATAAATAAAAAGGGTATCGCTTTTATAGTAAAATTAACGTAGCAGAGATCACTTAGAGTTCAAGTTAGAGAAGCTGAACCCAGGTCTGTGGAGTAGGATTGAGATGAAACAAAGGGTAATAACATACCTCATACCAGGGCAAGATGGTGCGTGTCGTAATGTTGTGATCATTGGACTCAGAACAGAAGGAGCAAAAGTTTACATAGAGATTTTTAATACGCTTTGAAAAGAATGTAGTAACTTGTTTCAAGGGATGCTGTCATTTAGTGATTATGAATACCATTTACAAACCAAAGTTGTTTTTTGTGTCTCTTTGCAAATGTATTATTCAAGAATCCTGCATTTCTCATTAAGAGCTGCTAATTCGTTTATGCCTTGCTAGTAGAGAAGGGCTGTGGTTTGGTTAGAATGAATTTGAAGGGATGCATTAGTGGAAATTCTAGGGGAAATGTGGTTGATGTTTTTGTATGTGGTTAAGAGAACAGATATTTTTGAAGTGCCAGATCTCTATTTTTGATTATAATGCTTGTTTATTTGTTTCTTTTTTGGTTGGGTGGTTTTTGTTTGCTTAGGTTTCAGAGTGTTTGGGATTGTTGTGGGTTTTTTTTTTGTTTTTGTTTTGTTGTTGTTTTGTTTTGTTTTTTATCCTATGTGAACTGAATGGGTTACATATGTTTACTGAATTTGCAAAAGATGATTTCTCATGTCAGATGTATTTAATGGCATGCAGATTTTTGTTCTTAATTGCCAGATACATTATGTGAGAAGGCATTTTTCTTTATTTCTCTGGCCTAAGTGTTATTTGTAAAAGTGTGATATTCTTTGTCATCTCTTCTATTAAAAGTAGGCTAGCAAATGCTGATGTGGTTGTGGATAGTAAACTTAGCAGTGTTGTAGGGAATGACTGACCAGTATTGACTAGGGGATACATTACAACAAAAATTTCTGTGGTTGTCCTCAGCTGACTGAACAAAAATATGACTAAAATCAATCAAGTTGTAGATGGAAATTACACAGAAACATACGAGTAGAAAGAATAACATGGAGGGCTGCTACTTGAACTATTTTTTTAGTTTAGTAAATTTTAGTTTACGTTGTTATTAATTCAACAAAATGAGAAAAGCTATGAGTATGGTTGTAGAAGATACGACACCCTGCTTGTTTCCTGCCACCACCACAGAAGGCCAGAAGTAGTGCAAGGAACTTGGCAAGTTCTAAATTTGTTTCAAGAACCATGGAAGGCAGCCAGGAACCTGTGAAGATCCATCTGGGGGCGCAGGGGAGTCTCTTGTGAACTGCACATTCCTGACATCTTCAGTAGGTTCTGCTTCTCATAGGGAAACTCAGGAGCAATGCTATCGTTCAGACAGCTCTCAAGACTTGTCTGGGTTATGTCAGACACACTTCTGCTCTGATACACTTTTCCTCAGCTACAAATTTCTCTTTTAATCTCTAGGGAAAGCTGTCCTTCGTTGGCTTTCTGATACTATCTTCCAGAAAGCAGGCTGAGGAAGGACTACTGAGAAAACCAGCACCGTATATTATAAAATAGCAGTTGCAAAACTGCTACTGTTCATTCATAATACTGGGTACTAATGCAATAAAGTATTAATTATACAGTCCATAGGTTGCATTCATTACAAAGACAAATATAAGGAGAAGTCTTTGGAACTATTAGGAAGGTGTACCAACAGTATCCTGAAAAGCTATCAGTAAAATTGCAATTGCAGAACAGGTTGGTAATTTTAAAGTCCTTCTGCCTTTTTGGTAGTATGCCCATGAATTTCAAGTCTCTTCAGTAGTAGTCTGTGATTGAAAAGTAGACCTCATTTTTGTCTTTGCTAAAGGATACTCCCACTACTGATCCGCATCTTACCAATATTAGAAACAATTTGATGCCAACAGAATATGTTTTTCTTTACTACAATTTTAAAAGCATTTACTAAAATATACAGAAAAGAAATACCATAAAAGTTCATTTTTGTAGCCTTCTGTCCAGACAGTTAAAAAATCACTCAAAGTGATGTAACAGTAATAAAGATAATAAGGATCTTATTTGATAAATACTACTGAATACCCAATCTCTCTCATAATCCTAGAACTGCAGTGATTTACTCAAAGCAGTAGCATACCTTTTTGTACTATATGTCACACCTATGAGTCAAAGAGGATTTTGACACACTGGAACAGGTTGCCCAAGGAGGTTGTGGATGCCCCATCCCTGGAGGCATTCAAGGCCAGGCTGGATGTGGCTCTGGGCAGCCTGGGCTGCTGGTTGGCAACCCTGCACATAGCAGGGGGTTGAAACTGGATGATCATTGTGGTCCTTTTCAACCCAGGCCATTCTGTGATTCTATGATTCGATTACATGTACCTGAAGTTATATGTTTGTCTTTACATATGAATGGATCTGTTTTACTGCTTCGTCACGTAGCACAAATCTTCCTTACATTTTTGAGTTAACCTAACTTTCCATTTTTTGCAGTCATCCAGCTCTTTGAAGGCATCTTATGAAGACTGGTTGGTGAATTATGGCTTGAGTGTCTCTCCTTTTCACATGCGATGGCAAACAACGCTCTTCAACCGGCAGTTCTACAACTGGGGGAGGTGGAAACCCAGATTTCTGTATTTATGGTATACATTCAGGATATTTTTTTTCTGTCAAATGAGTACAGAGGCAGCAACTATCACCATATGTATACCTTTTATCCATAGCAGTGGAATGGGTAGATCTGGTTATTACTGTAGACTAACAGTAAAATTGAACAAACATGGTAGCCATAAATGTACTGTGTCAGCATAAGTCTATCTCCTCTGCTAAAAATAACATAGCTAAGTTACACATTGATATACTATAAAACTAGAAATCCGTAAACTGTATTTCTACCTGCGGTTTGAGCCATTCATAGTTCTTAAATACAGAGCTGTTACATATGTTACTGTGTGAAGACGCAGATGTGAAAGCAGCTTCTCATATCCCAGATCTGTCCATTACTGTACATTGAATTTTCCTCTGATCATGCCCCTGTTGCCAATCATTTCCCAGGCATTCAGCAACTATACCTAATCAGAAGCACATTGCTCTCATTCTCTCTTTTACTTACCTACTATTTTCCCTGCTAAGATTGCACAGATTGCTAGTAATGGGTAAATTAGCAGAGTGGTTAGTATGGATGCTTCTGGACTGGTTTAGGAAATTATTGCTGAACTGCTTTCCTACTGTAAGTCTTTATCCTATCTGAAAAAAAAGGAGTAGGGCTTGAATTTATTTTCATTTCCTGTATTTCTATCTCCAAAGAGATAGTTGTGAAAGAGAATTCTGCTTCCTGTTGGTTTCTCTAGCATGGAGTGATTTTACTTTGATTTTAAATAGTTCAATGTCAACCACAATTTTTACTGTGTATAATTTATTACAGCATAATGTTTATACCACTCTATTTAATTAACGTTATAGGTACATATTGATTAAAATAAATTTGTTAATTTCCAGTGAGCCTTTTTAAGGATGGTAAAAGAACAATTATGCTGTTGTGAAAAGAACAGCTAATGAATTGAAATGCTTTAGCTAGAAAATAAATTTTATCACATCCTTCAAGTATATGATAGAGTAAAAGAATAATAATGATGAATAAAAATCAGCCATTAGATGGGCTGATCTAAATTGAAATGTTTTTCAACATAATGGTTTTAATAAATTAAATGGATGAGAGGAAAAATGTCTTTAAAGTAATTGATTTTAACCTAGTGTTGCATTTGTATCTCCTAATTTTTCTTCTTTAACGAAGTTTGATTCTCAAGTAAATGTTGTTTATTTTTTTATTACTGGTGAAGAAGATGCAAGTATGTATGTGTACTACCTCATCACTTGATCCACAGCACTAAATATGTGGTGATGTGGTACAGCATGTTAAATTATACATTGTAAAGTTATGTTTTTGTTCATGGTTAATGACAAGTTACTCATATTGGGTAACTGAATAAAGATTAGAATATATAAGAACAGCATAAAAATATTTGAAAATGAATTGAGATCTGATTTGGATGTCAAACACTTATTAAACAAGGACAGTGTTATACAAGTTTATGTTACTGATATATGCTATTAGCACTGTTAGTTTCCTTTATCTAATGTTTTTGTACTGTATTGTTGATGTGTGAAAAGTAGTAGCACTTGGTAAGTTTTGCCTTACTTGTTTTGTCTGCTAAGTTGTACTAATGTGGTTAAGTGTATTCTAGCACCTATGCATTTCTTAACCATTTGTCTGTTTTGTAGGTTCAGCATGGGGATGGTGTTTGGTATAGCTGCTATGTTTGGCTCTGTGATTCTTCTTGGAAAGACACTGATGCAAACACTGACACAGATGCTGACTGAGGCACCAACAGCCCAGAATGATCGCATGCTGCAAGTTGTGGTAAGTGTTTTCTCCTCAGGTCTTCATTTGAGGGTTGTGAGCTGATACTAACCATCTTCTTAATGAGATATGCAATACTCAAATTCTCCCATGTAAGAATAACCCAGCTGCTGATACTCATTTAAATAAAAAATTTGCTGGTTTATTATCAACCTTAAAAGTGAGATGGAGGTGGTAAAAAATGAGAAGACAAATAAAGGCAAATATGTGGAAGATCTCATATTAAATACTCTCAGAAGTGAGAAATGGCTACTGATTTTGAAAAGCTTTAAGTTATTATACTAGAATAGAAAACAGCAATCACAGTACTAAGAATACAAAACAGCAGTAAGAGTTTACCTTCTCTGAGCAGTAGAGGCAATGGTGGCCTTGAAGTTTGCAAAACTAATCCATAATTGACAAGAAGAGAGGTATTTTCTTTCATTTGTTATTATACAAAGTATTAGTGGGGAGGGAAAGAGTTTTAAAGAGCTTTGTGTTATTGTAGAAGCAAAGATTCATTAGTGAGGAGATGGCGTATTTTTTGATTGTTCAAGGACCTCTGCCTAATTTACAGGGTCCTGTTTCTGGCAATATCTAGCCAAAGGCTTGGTAACAATTTATTTTATTGTTTCATGGATTTCTGATGATGGACAATATAGAATGTTATTTTAGAAAGGAATGTATTTTATAGAATGGGAGAGATTGCAAATATTGTCTTTTTTTATGTCTTGCATCAAAATATGTAAGGTGGTAATGGAAGAAATGACATTGAACTCAGAACAGTTTTAACCTTAGTTTAAACCTTATTTCTCCAAGAATTCTCTCTGACTACAATGTGTAGGCAGAGGTTGCTCTGCCTTCTATTATATGGCAGTGATACCCAACCATTTTGCTCTATTTTAATATTCGGTCAAGTGAGCAGAAGTTGGGGATTCTGTGCTCGCAGGATAGACCTTCACATTAGCATGTGCTACAAATTCAGTGCATTTGGTATGGTTTGGATTTGTTTCACACATACAGGGTGAATATAGCAAATGCAGTATGTGCTGGAAAAGGAGACAACCTGGGAAAGAAGTACTGGTATGGCCAATGTGGTCATATGGTCCACAACCTGCACCTGAATTATCTCTAGAGGCAGGCAGGAGCAAGTGGGATGTCTTGGTGGTTTGCTGTGTGTCCAAGAGAGCACAGATTGAACACGAGACTGAAGATTTCTCATTTACTTGCAAATAGGGTCAATCCTAACAATGTATATTTATTACATTCCAGAATAAGAAAAACATCCTTTACATTTTCTTTTCCCTTCCCTCCCCTCCCCTCCAAGATCATTTCCTGATCTAGTGGGTGGCTACTGAGCCCGTGGTAGGGTGGTTGGAACTAGATGATCTTTAAGGTCCCTTCCAACCCAAGCCATTCTGTGATTCAGTGGATCTATCCACTTTTTTGATACCAGAGTAAACTGATCATTTGCAATACTCAGCTTTTCTATGTAAGTGACATAAATAAATAAAAGGAAAGCAAAGTAAAGATGAGCCCTTGGAAGCAATCTGGCGTGAACTGTAGCTATGGAAGCTGAAGTATAGCATAATATTAACAATTTCAGCGTGGAATGGATTCCTCAGTAACTGCATATTGGCAGTATCACTGCGCTCAAACCAAGGACAGATCAGTACTGAAAAAGATGGATATTATAGGGATAGTGTTATGCCATATGTATGGGGATGAGATTACTTCTCCTAAGCTGACTTGTGATTGACTTTCTTTCCTACCTTATTCTTTCATTTCTGAAATGAATTATACTCAGTTGTATAATTCTGCTTTTAAAGAATTCCAGTATTATGTTTGAGGGGAATGTGGTAGCATAAGTTGATTCTAAAAAGTGACCCAAATGAGGTTGCAAATAATGAAGAAAAAGTGAGGAAAGTCTTCTCCTCATTTAAATTAGTTATCTGTATGTTTCATAATTAATTAATTGCCTTGGAAGAGACAAAGTTAGGTGCTTTCTTTAAAAAATAAATAAATTTGTTAACTATGTTTCAGCGTTTGGCATGGATCTGCTTAGCCTTTAGCCTTCAGTTTTGGGGGAGGGGAAATACAGTTCTGCTTGCATTCCATTGATTAAGTTTTTTTTTTTGCACCTTTTCTCTTATTTTTTTTTTCAGTCCTGTACTTTATTCAAACTATCCACCAGTAGGTAACTCAGTAGCTGCCCCTTCTTGCGTTGGCTGCCTGTTAACAAAAGCAGCTAAGAAGATCAGCTATTAGGAAAGGATCTTTCAATAAAGGCATTACTGGAAGACCATGAAATATAAGATGGCAATGCCTATTCACAAACTACTGCATGAATCCTTCATGATATTTAGCTTCCCTTTTAGGTGTATCTTAAACTTGCTTTGACATGTGCACTGAAAAGCATTTCTCATATGCTACACTCAGGGTGGCGCTAAGATGGTGGCTTTTGCTGTTGCTGTCTGTCCTTCTATGTATATAGAGCAGACAGCCACTGAGAATACCACTTTAGTGATCCATTAGTGCCACCAGCTGATGCTTCAATAGCTGCAATGGATGCTTAACAAGTGAATAGTAGCTATTTTCATACAGTGAAGTAGGATTGTTGTGCCAGTATTCCTTGGTCATGATCACAGTCTGACCAGAATTTGTGAAATGGTCCAGTATAATACTAGTGAATATGGTCCTCTGAAGGATTTTTTTTTTTAGAGCAAGTTAGTCTCATCAAGCTGTTGCAGAGTTTTGCATGGGTAGTAAAATGCATATAGTTGAGAAATGAGCTGGACTGAACGGTAGAGTTAACTGGGGTCTGTTCAGTTGAATCTGCTGCTGGAACAGCAGCCAGGAGCTGCAGCTTTTTGTGTAAAACAAGGTCATTTGAAGAGTCTTAGAGGCAGGTGAGGAATTTTTGCCTATAGCATCTCTTTTCTCCCACTGAACCACAATTAATGCCAAGTATACTGCAGCTGATAGTACCCCAGTATTTCTTACTTGGAAATGGGAGAGCAGCAGGGTAGGCAGGATGACTGAACTGCCCCCCATGTCAGCAGCTCAAGTGGTGTGGCCTTGCTACTTCAGCCACAGCAGCTGAGAAGATCTGAGAACTGAGCATCTATCTGTCCCATGGAGAGAGAAGATGGTTCCTCCTTCTGATGGTTCCTCAGAAGAGCTGAGGTGTGGTGGGAATCCACAGCAATATGGCATGCATGTTATACCTTTATCAAAATAATATATATATTGCAAGCGCTGTTTTAAATGTTAATTTGCCATATGTAGACTGCCAAAACTTGAACAATAGAGAGAACTTACCCTTTTGTGATCTTTTAAATTTGGAGTTATCTCATACTTTATATACAGAGAGAGGGGAGACTGACAATTCCAGTTGAAGGCTGTTAATTTTTTTTTTTTTTTTTTTATAACTTTTACACCTTTCCTTTCCTTTCCCTTCCTTTCCTTTCCTATTTGGAGAGTGGATCTCAATAGCTGACTGTCTGCAGCACAATTTAAACCACTTCTCATAGTGCCAAGCCTCTCTCATTATAGCTGAAGGCTGCATATGTGTTTATAAAATTTTGGAGCTTAATATAAAGTAGGACACACTCTGTCTTGGTTGTGGGGACTGAATAGGAAGAGTGAAGGCTTTTTCTCCTAGAGAGCTTTTCAATCTTTAACATACGAATATATATTCCATGTATTTTAAAATATATTGAGTAAACTGAGAGGAGTTGCAAACCAGCAGTGCTGTGTGAGTGGCTCTTACTGTGTTGGTGGGCTGAGAAAGCTGAGTGAGAACAGCAAGGCTAGAGACAGAATAATTTGTCTTTGTACCTCTTGGTTTCCTAGTGTGTTTTGTTTTGTTTTGTTGTCATGCCCACATGAACAGGTGCCTGGTGTAAATTTGCCTGTCAGCCAGCTGACCTATTTCTTCTCTGCAATCCTCATCAGTGGTGTGATACATGAAGTCGGCCATGGGGTGGCAGCTATTCGGTAATACAAACTACTTTTCTCTTACTACGTGCCAACAAAGCCTAATATTCCAGAGTATTTAATTACAAGGGAAATGTTGTCGTCATTTTTTCAGCTTTTCTTGACAATCTGTTTATTCTTTATTTCATAGCTTTCTTAGATTTTAAGTTTCTAAAGTACAATAAAGAACAAAGTTTTCATAAAAAGTGTATTCTACTGATTGTGAGAAAGGAATTCTGCTTTGTAAATATACCACACCACATCAGGTTTAAAATAATTCTGCTTTTGAGTGATCCTGTTTTTCACACAGCAGTTGTATTTCTGGAGCTGTGGCATTTGAAGAGGACTTGCATGTTTTTGCATGATGGTACTTTAAAATACTTTTTTTTTTTGGTTGTTAAACACAGCTTGTGAAGTAGCATCTAAAAGGGCTAAAGCAGCAATTCAGTCAAATGTGATTTGTCCCTGTTAATCTCAATGATGGGTGAAGTTTTGATCACAGATGAGATTTTTATTATTACTTAACTGTGACGATTACTTCACAAAAAAAGTTATTTGACCTGGTTAATCATTCCACTTAAATGGCACTTCAGCATAAGATGGTTAAGTGGTGCTTCCTGGAACTGATTTTCCAGTGTCCTCCATGTTTCTCCTAATTGTCAGAGGCATTAGCTGTCCCATGGGCATGAAATCCTAAATTGTTTCACTGATTTTCTTGAGCGTAGGAAGCTGTGACGCATCTAAACCCGTTACTACCTGTTTTATGGTCCTGAATGTTCTCAGTCAAAGGAATGATGTGGGTCCCCATGTATCATATAATCCATTTGTCTGCAAGCTTGGTTTCTCTTATGTTCAATACTTTTATTGGTGAAAGAAGAAGCTCTTACACTTGTGCATCCCACAACAGGAAGAGATAAGAAAATTTCCTTCAGGTGCTGTTGGTTAACTGCAGAGAATTCAGGAGTAACTGTAGAGCTGTTTCTGACGTTTGTAACCTGGTTTGGTATAAGAGTAGTATGATACTTTCACTCAAGATCTGGGGTGATGGCTTTGAATATTCAGCTTCAGTTTATCTTTTTGTTAAAATTTGATTCTCATCTATTTTTAGGAGAAAAAAAATGGTATTGTCCAATGTAAAGTTGCTGTTGGTTAAAATCTGGAAGGCTTAAGTTGTTTTTTACTTCTGCTGCTGCTGTTTTTTCCGTTTTCGTTTTGTTTGATTTGTTATTTTTCCTCTAGTACAGGTTGGGTGTGTAGTGCTGTTGCAGTCAATCCTCAGGTTTTACTAAATAGTTGTATGTGGAAAAATCCTGTTTATTATTATCATCATCTATGATAATAATGTTTTCAGGCAAATCACTTTGACTCTCTGAAATCTATTACACACTTTTGCCAACTTCAGTTCAAGATAGTATTGGCTGTGAACTACAAAAGCTTAAAGTATTTGAGTCTTAGCTTAGTCAAAGCTTATGCCAAAGAAGTCTTTTCTCTGTCCATCTTCTATCTAAGTGATGAAGTATGGAATGCCTATGAGAGTGCAGATTTCTTATTTGTAGTAAGGGTAGGTCTTAAGAGCTGAATGCAGGGAATTCATGTGTTCACTCTGGGTCATTTTGCATAAATTCTATTCATAATTTTCTGTCTTCTTTTATTTTATATGCACCTCATTCTTGGAGCTGGTGTTGTTTAAAAAGGATTTAAATATAATGCTACATCCACAAAAATAAACAAACAAAAAGAATTAGCTGATTTGTGCCTGGTTTGCAACAACTGTCTTTGAATGTGATTGCCACACCTCTACAAGTCCCTAATAAAATATGTAACTTCAAAGAGCACCAAAAAAGTGCCTTTAAGGGTGTACCTGGTAAAGGGAAGACATAGCTTTTTCCAAGTAATTTTTCATAGATTACTTTGAAATTGAGTCATAAACGTTATCACTTTTTACTTAAAAGACAACCCTAATATGAACTTATATGTTAAAGTATCTATTACTTCAAAAAAAAAAAAAAAAAAAAAAAAAAAAAGTATTTAATGCATTACTGTTGTGTAGGAGGCAGAAAAGAAATTGAATTTGGTGTTTATTTTTTACCAGGCTCATAACTGCTTGTTGCATAAAAGTGGCAGATAGTGCAGAAGGTATCCTCTAGTTTGATTATCTTTCTGTCCTTCATGTTATGAAAAATAAGTTAGCTTTATAATTATAATTTTTGTTCTTCTCATAGGCAAAAATACATATGCCATGAAGAATCTCACAGGTCTTTGTTTCCTAGTGTACAATAACTCTTCATTTTTCTTTCTTTTTTTTTTTTTTTTCTTTTTAAGAGAACAAGTACGATTTAATGGATTTGGGATTTTTATCTTCATTGTCTATCCTGGCGCGTTTGTTGATCTCTTCACAACCCACTTGCAACTAATATCACCAGTCCAGCAGCTAAGAATATTTTGTGCAGGTAATATTTTCTGCTCTTTTAGTAAGTCTTTGCTTAGCACAGTTACTTTACAGGCATCATATGTAAATCTTTGGTAGAAAACCAAACATTTAAAATGGAGAAGCATAAAAACTTCTCTTTACCTAAAGATGGTCATTCTGTTCTGAACCTAAACTGTGATGTCATTATTTTGTTTTTAATTGCTACTCTCCTTATTATGTTTATTTTCTGAGGCAGAATAGTTCTGTTTCTAGGAGTTTAATGAGTACAGTTTTCCTGCCTTGAAAAATATTAAGTCTTATATCTGATTCAGAATGCTCATAGATGTGGCTGGGAATGTAGTTTCTGATCATCCTCTCCCAATAGCATAAGCTCTTAGACCAGCTCAGGTACAGAAGCTCCTTTTTAACTCTTTTTGCATATTGAATGACCTAAATAGTGAAATGGTGGGGCATGCAAGCTGGAAAATGCTCAAACTAAAGATTGGTGGTATGAAATGTCATTTGCTGTCACAAGTGAACATTCTTGTGTGACCACAATTGCAATAGGAGCAATGTGATTTTCAACAGTATCTTGAGTGATTTTCAATAAAGTGTGAGTTACATTATTAAATAGTTGACTGGGTTTTGATGTTGCTATCAGAAGGAAATAAAGGCTAAACCACAAACATCTCCAAAGAGAATAGCAGCTAATGGCTCCAAATAAGCTTCCAAATGGTTTTCATTTGATGTCTTTTGTTCTAAAGGGAAATCCCTGGATACTGGGAATTAGAGCACCATTGTTGTGGGAAGTTATACTGAGATGGTGTTATGCTTCAATTGCTTGTATTACTGACTTCTAGAGACAAAGAATGTTCCCAACATACTGAAGGAAAGGTAGAGAAATTAATGTTATGCTTCAGTTCATCATAAATATAATTTTCTGTTGCAGGGAGCAATAGAAAACAGCCAGCCTGTTGTACTATGAATATACTAACACTGTTTTTTGAATATTGTAACTGTAAAGCTTTATAAAGAGGATTTTAGACTAGCACAGGAACACTTAGCAAAGCATACTTGCAAGTTTTTCTGAAATTAATCAATTTCCATTTTCAGCTGGTGTGAACAGAACCAAAAGAGAAGAAATAATTCTTAAAATGAGTTGTTTGCATTTATTTCTGGAAAACCATCTAAAAAAATTAGTTTATAAGCTGCAGTAGAAAAGAATTGCTTGCATAGCTTGAAGAGTGAACACTTGTAATCATTTTGAGAAAACCTGAAATAGGGTTACACAAGGTAGGAACAAACACCTTGCAAGTCTGCTTAGCATCAGTGGCTTGTTCTCACTTTGTTATAACAAATATATGCAGGTTTTTTTTACAATTAGTCATATGTATATTTCAGCACTAGGATGTTTTATGATGCTAAAATATGATATTCAGTAAATTTGACTCTGTTTTTCTTAATTTTAAGAGCAGTTGAATGAATCTAATATCAAATCTTCAGTATACTGAAGATCTGCACTTACAGATACAATATTTTGGATTTTGTATGGCTACTAAATGTAAGAACTAGTAGAGAATATACTGAATATTCCTTTAGTAGTTCACTTCTACACTGAGTTCAAAGAATATATTTTTGTACAGCAGATGGCATCATGAGTTCAACAATAACGAACAGGCATTTTTGTGAGACATATTTTTAGCTTTCATTCCCTGCTTAGTAATTAAAAAGTACTGCTGTACATCACTTGCTTGTAGTTAGTACAAATCAATGCTTTTGGTTTTGTTGGTGGTTTTTTTTTTTTTTTTAATTTTGTCTTGTCTTTAACAGAAAAAGAGAGTTAAAATTTTTTTGAAGTATTATTTAAGGTATGTTGAAGGTTGTGTGAAGTGTGCCTCTACAGCTATTCTCATTTTTAGGCTGTTTGTTTTTTCTAAGGATCACTTGGGATGAACTTGAAGCCTTCCTATTTTAGGCTTTTCTGCTGTATTCCACACAGCAAACTGTGTAGATTATTCTATTAAGGACTATGTTTTGTTGGCTGTTGGAAAGTATTTCTTGTCACCCTCCGACACGTCCATCAACTCTTTTTTTCCCTCCAATTTATGCTCCAATGACCACACTGTTACAAAACAATTTTGTGCCTGTCTTAGATGTTTAGAGGTCAGTAAGCTGGAAAAAAATAAAGGTTTTGTTTTGTTTAAAGATAAAAGATCAATTAAAATATTTTCTTAGTAGTTCTTTCATTGCATTTGTTTGTGCATATAAGCCTATGTGTGTTTGATAAAAATAACTGAATGCTGAAACACTTTATCTGATTATCCATCAGTGAGATATGATCAAAAACTCTCAGAAGTAGAAATTACTTTAGGAAATAACTACTCCTGAAAATGGGAACAAACTCAGCTGAAGTACTCAAGTACTTTCAATGTTTCCCATTTGTGTAGCATCAGAAACACTGTACTGTAAATATAGAATTTTATCAAACCCTCTTACCAAGTTGAAGAAGAAAGATATACAGAGTCTTCAGCACTGAAAAGTTTTCCTGCATTGGTCTGCAAAATGTTTTCCAACAGCGTAAATGAAATGAACAAATTTTCGTAGTGCTTAATGCTGAAGGAAGGCAAATGTGACTTACAGAGGTTTGTTTCATCCTAT
This sequence comes from Lagopus leucura, assembly GCF_019238085.1. Taxonomy (NCBI): domain Eukaryota; kingdom Metazoa; phylum Chordata; class Aves; order Galliformes; family Phasianidae; genus Lagopus; species Lagopus leucura. The sequence continues at coordinate 60,991,452 of NW_024962262.1, forward strand.
GGAGCACAGCATTCTGTCAAGAGTGCTGTTACAAATACGTTGCTAAAATAATGTTTGGAAATGCTGGTTAGAATACTTAATTTCATGGAGTGGTTTTAGGCCTAGATTGTCTTGTAAAAGAAGCCTTTTTTCAAATAAATTTCTAACCTTGTTTGGCACACACAGATGTCATTATTTTTCTTCTTACAGTGGAAATAACCATGAAAAATACTGAACTGCAACTAAATGTTGTACTTTTTGCTGACTAGGACAATGAGTATTTATTCATGTATAAACCTATTTATTAAGAATCTTCATGGGTTTATTCCAGAAAAAGGTGACAAGTAATAGATTTCTTTCCACTATTTTTTTAAATATTTATGATATATGGATATCTCTATAGATAGAAACTGTAGTTTAAAAATTGATTCAGAAGCCAGTATTTTTCTTCTGAATGTTCTGCCATGAATTAATTTTTCATCCATTCTTACATTAATAATTTCAGGAAAGCTAATTAAAAGTTAACATTAAAATCTTGCACCTTTTTGTTGTCAGTGTTTACTTAGAAACAATTTTTTCCTTTCTTTTCAGGAGTGTGGCATAATTTTGTTCTTGGTGTTGTGAGTTTCGTGGTTTTATTTCTGCTGCCAGCCTTTCTTTTCCCTTTCTATTACACGGGTGTTGGGGCACTTGTCACTGAAGTAACAGAGGTAAGAAAAGTTCTTTACTGGTTTCATATTATATGTTTTGTGATCTGAGGTGTACCTGTGTCCCTTATTATTACAATTAAATATGACCAATGCAATGCTCTTCAGAATCCAATATGTTGTCCTTCTTGTCTGTTTGAAGTTTATTTCTCCATCTCATTTTTTATGTATTAGTAAGTGAACAAAGATGACATGAATAAAGACTACTAAGCATACTCTAAGACTGTTTAGATGAGTTTGCAGCTTATTTCTGTATGTTTTTTGTTTGTTTGTTTGTTTGTTTTTTTATATTGTTATCAGGTTAATCTACTCAGATATCTATTATTACTCTCCTTATTGCTATCTGGTTTTAATGTTGGACATTAGTTTGATTTTCATGCTTGCATGGTCAGCTGGAAGCAAAGTGGAGTTTCTGCTGATTTTCTGGAAACAAATTATTTTTTTCTGACTTAATCAAATACAGCACGGTTGAAGAAAAGCAGAACTGAAAGAATTCAGTCCTTTTTAGATCTAAAAATGAGCAGATATAACTCATGGAGAATGATGTTTATTGTGCTTTATACTTTTAACAGTATAAGAATAACTTGCATTGCTGGAATATTTAGGGTATTAACTGAAGCTTCTTCAACTTAAAATGACAGGAAAAACACAGCATATTAAGTTGGATGAAAATAATTGCTCCGATTTTAAGGAATCCCTTGAAACACTTGGAGACCTGCCTGTTTTCTTTATGCACTAAATATTTTTTTCTTTGTGGAATATATTACTTTTGTATTGCTCTATTACCAGTGAAAATGATGAGTTCCAGTGATACCTTAGATTTTCTTTTAGTCTGAAAGTGACACCCTTCCTCACTGTTCAATGGATATTCAGCATCCATTCAACTGTAAATGGATCCTAGTTGTTTTAACTATAATAACAAGACTGACTTCAGTGTTTCTTCTCAGGATTCTCCTGCCAATGGACCAAGAGGTCTTTTTGTGGGAGATATCGTCACTAGTCTACAAGACTGCCCAATTTATGGTGTAGAAGACTGGAATTCCTGTCTGGGAGACTTTTCGCAGAGATCACAGATTGGCTACTGTATAAATGCAGCCACTCTACAACAACTAAGCTTTCCAGCTAGAGGTATGGTTTTAGATACTCTCTTCAATATTTTATATTGTAATTTTATCATGTCTTAAAAACTACTTTGTATTTAGGGTTTCTTAGTGGAGACAGGTGTCTCATAAATTGAGCCTGATAAAAATATGTCTTAAGCAGTGACCAATATGACTTTTCTTTTTGTGAAATACAAAAGCAGGGAGGGGATAGATAAAATAATTTCTGTTGTCTTTCAGTCACCCTGTACAAATGTCCTGTATGATCTGAATAATGAGAGTTGCCTTTTCAGGATATTGTATGACTTGGTTATTAGCAATTTACAGTTATCTCCTCCATTTTTGGTTCAGTTATATGGATAAACTCAGTGATCTTTTGCATCTGTAAATTCTATACATCATCTTATTGCTTTGATCAGCATGACATTACAAATTGTGTGGCTTAACCCAATGATGTGCTTTATTATGGCCATTTCGTCTGATGTTTCTCACTAAAGAGGTTTTATATTTCATTTGCTTCTTCAGCCTCACAGCATCTTTTCCCATGAACTCATATTTGTCTGGACTGCATATATTGCTTTTAGAAGTCAGTCTCTTTTCTTCTGTTTTCATTTATACATTAAAGTTCTTGTTACTACAACTTACCCCAACAAAGAAGAAAAATGTGAACTAAACTAAGTTAGAACAATTAACAAAAATTAAGTAGAACAAAAATGAGCAGTCGAGCTAAATTGGCTGAGTGTCTCAAGACATGCCCTACAGCTCTCCAGTGTTTGATTTATGGATGCATCCATGGAGACTGAATTCTGGAGGTAAGGGGATGCAGCTGGGCAAAACCTGTATGATGATACTCACAGCTAGAAAATCGTCGCTGCCTTTTTTTCATCATAATGGGAGTAAACAGGAGGTTGGACAAGCCAAGTACACATGCTTTTTGATGCAGTATAATTCTGACGTGAGATTGAAAAAGTAGGATTTTGAATTTTTTAACACGTAAGGAAAGTAATCTTACAGATGAAACTAAGATAAATATTTAATATGGAAACTAGTGGAGTACAGGTAAGATCATGCTTTTTGATATGTAACAGTTTGGATCATCCCTCTGAAAGTGAGGGTATTTCTGGCAAATGTTTTCAGCTGGGCTGGGATGGCAAGTAAGAACCTATCCTCAGATGCCATAGCTATATATTCTGAGATTCTACTGTTCTCTGAAATGTAATTGCAGAGTCATGGATAATAAAACTGACTATTTTGCACCAGAATCGGTGCTATTTAGATTAAAATAGTAAGGACTTAATACTAGAGACTTAACATTGCATCCAGCTCGGTTGCTGAATTGTGTTAGCAGTTCGTCCCATTGCTGCATTCTAATCAGACCAGTCTGTCTGCATTTTCAGAGCCATAAGCCTCCAGCAGTAAGAAATATTCCTCTGAAATTAAATGAACTCCTTTCATTCTGTAGTAGCTGTCATTTGTCAAAACCTTGACAGTTCACAACTAACATAAATACAGAGTATCAATAAAAATGTATATAGCAAATGGACCCTATCTATTTGACAATAAAACAAATGAAGGATAAACTATTTGAGTATGAAGCTACACAAAAAAACAGTACCTGAGGGACATTCTTGAAATTAAAAAAAAAGAGCAGTGTTTTCAATTTAGTTTATATGGGAACTAATTTCATGGTCATTCACTATTCAAAAATGTCTCTGATTGCTTTAGGGTACTTGAAGAAATAATTGTATGGTACTGTGCTCACACCTGTAAGCCCCAGGCATTATGGTCCATGTTAATGGGCTGCTGTTTATGCAGCATTAAATCAGCAACCAACATCTCAGGCGTGATCTACCTAAGGAAAGATCTGCAGTGTTGCTGTGACACAGGTTCTTACAGTGACTATTCAATTTCTTTCTTTTTTTTAACTGTTAGATTGAATTACAATTTAAATGGCATAGAATGGAATAGAAAGATCCTGTACCAGGTTTTAAAGCATCATTTTTTCACTGCTGCAGTTTTCAGGGCTCAGAATGCTTTCAGAACCTGAATCTTGTAAAGGGCTTTTACATTTAAAATAAGACACTTTGAGCTTTGGTTATTTCGGTAGTCTGCCAGTGAAATTGTTACTATAGCTGACATAAATTTCTATGCCAGCCCTTAATACAAGTTGGAGGCAATAGCTAAAATATTTTTTTTTTCATAGAGCTCAGAAGTAATAGATCCCCTAGATCTACGACTAGATCTCAAGAAGATTATTAAGATGAAAAATTCAGCACGTGGGATGATTGAAATCAGACGATATTCTTAAGGTGGTATTTTTAGTTGCAATGAACCGTGGCTAGGCTCTGTGGTTTCCTTTAGTTCTTGAGGGCTACAAAATGGTTATTTTATTTAGAAACTTTGATTTCTTTTTCGGAATTTTCTATACTGTAATACTGATCTTTTTCTCTTATGCTTCTGTTCTTTAGTTTATAGAAGGCTTGATGGCACAGTTGAATGTTGTAGTAACAGTAGCCTCACAGACATTTGCTTTTCATACAACAATAACTTGGACAGCCATCGGGTAAGTTATTTAAAGTGCTTATTCTGCTAGGTAAATTTGAAATTTAAATGAAGTTAGAAATATTCACTAACTTGTATGTAGCATGCTCAAGTGCTTAAGAAGACTTCTAGTTTGCATTACAGGTATATGTGTACATTACTTTCCCCCTGTATGTCTTACGAGTCAAAATATTGTAATTTTTCCCATGATCAGTCAAGCAGCGTCTGGAAGAAGCAAAAAAGATCTTTTACCCCTCATTCATTTAGGCAGAAAGACACTTCCCCTATCTTCACCATTTGATGCAGAATATTGGTGAGAAAAACAACTTCTGAGAAGAGGGCTACATTTTGTATTTTGGAGCTTCAGTCTTTAAAGGTAGTGAACACTACAGGCAAACCAAAACACCAGACTATCTGTTCTGTTATTTTCTATGAAGTTGGCAGTGCTGTTCACCATTTAAAATTAAAACCATGTAAGTCAAGATTGTGGAGATTAATTTTTTCAACATTGAGGCCTTCATTTGATTCCTTTTTTATCACACTGATTTTCTTTAGCTTATGGAAGCATCATAAGTTTCCCAGTAGGATTTTGCCTTAGCGTCTTCAAAGTATGGAAATGTTTCTTAAAATGCATGATCCATGTTGACAGTGACGGAATATTTTTAACAGTTCTGTTTACTATAAGGAAAAGCATGAGTTGCAACTGTGTAAACTTTTCTACAGGTGCAAATTTGTTATTGTTGCAACCTGTAGGGATAAATATATCTGCTATATTTTCAGATTCTCTGATTGTAAACTTCCCACTCCAGTGTCCTCTTGTTGTATTTAGGCTCCAAGAGTTGAGCATGGACCAGCAGTTTGCTTGAAATGTGGTAGTGGCTGGGAACATCCTGGAGTTCAACAGTGTTTGATAAATCATTGTTCTACTGAGCTTTGATGCTCTTATCTGGTACTTAGGAACAGTGACGAAATAAAAGCATCCAAAATCCTGTGACTTATGTATGTCCTTAGAATGGCTGTGAGTTTTTTTACAAAATAAATAGTATTTTCAGTGCTACAGAGCAGTGTTTGAAAATGTGCTCCTTCCTCCTAAACAGAAAAGAAAGAGCTTGTATTGAGGTTAATGCAGAGTGTCTGTCTGACATACATGTATCTACAAAGCGATGTAATTGTCAGGCTAAGAAGCAAGAAAATCCTCTTTTTTCTTTCCTAAGGCAAACAATAGATGAAGAACTTTCCTTGCTTGTGTTTAAGAACAAAAGGAAAATTACCACGGAGCTTTTAGGAGAGACATGTGGGGAAAAACAATTTCCTGTTCCTTTCTACTGTTCTCTGTTTGGCCAGTGGCATGCAAGAAAGATCTGGTCTTTCAGCCTGTGGATGAATGAGTATTACATAGGTAGGACCAGAAACATAGCACTGCATCAGGTGCTGTGTTCATCCAGTAAAAAAGGCCACTTAGCAACGACATGGCTTGGGCGAGGTGGTTTGCTGCTTTCCTGAACATAAGATTTTGTTCAGCCAAATAAGCTTTTAGATCAATGAAGGCTGAAACCTCTTAACTAGGTAAGTCAGTAGTTCATTGATGCAGGCTTTGTTTATTAGGAATCCCTGACTTATGTTCAGGTGCCTTGATTTTTGTTGTGCATGTCAGCTTTTATTTGGATGCATGCAGATCCTCTCCACCAGAAGCGGAATGAGAGGTTGAATATGTAACAGGTAAATGTTCTGCGGGATCTGGAAAAAAAAAGCCTAAACAATAATCCCTCAGATTCTAGCTCTTTGTGAGCTGGTAACATATCAATGAGACCTTCGCGTTGATTGAAGAAGGAATATATGTACATATATTACCTTTTTTTTTTCTTTTTCTGTTGTGTTGGAAAATACCTTAAGTTGTTATATCTGCCCTTTGCAGTATGCCTGTCTGCCAGCACGAAAAGTTATCGAGGCCAGCAAAGTTTGTCGAACCAATGCAGACTGTCAGAAGGACTTTGTTTCAAGCTTTTGTGTGACTCCTTCTTTAGAGAATCAAACAAGACTAATCAGGGTAAAACATCCACCCCATATGGACATGCTGTTTGTAGGACACCCCATGCACCTTCAGTACACAGGTTTGTATAACTTACTAAAGCAATCTAACAAGAAAGAGTTCTTGTATGGTTTACTTTTCCTGGCTGCTTGAACAAGGTCTTAGAGCACTTGTCAGTCAACGTGTTTAATGCAGAATCCATTTCTTGTTACAGCCAGTGGAGAGACATGGACTTCTCAGGCCTAAAATGAAATGTGCACAGTGCAATGAGTTACGAAGGTAATAGAAAACATATGTGATATGAGATAGCTGTTTATTCAGAAAAGTATGCAAGAGCTATTACTGTCGAAGATCTCATTGAGTTTAGTCATGGGAACTAGGCACCTGCATTTTGCTAACACATACAATTCTCAAGATGAAGTATTGTGAAATCTCCAGGGCATCTTGCTCCAACACCTTGCTTGGAACGTTAGCATGATTGCCTAAATCACACCCAGTATCCAAGTATCTGTGTCAGATTCCCATGACTACTAAGCCACAAGTGCAATCAAAACATGGCTTTTCCCTTTGTTTTTTTTTCTTTTCTTTTCTTTTTTTTTTTTTTAAGTGCCCTAAATTAAGTAGCTATAGCAGTTCTCTATTTTGAAATGGACTGTGGCTCTCCCTTGGACAAGCTTGTATCCTTCTGCCAGGTATACAAAGAAAAGGGAGTTCTGCCACTGGAACAGGAATGGGAGGAATAAACAGACTGGTATACATGCTCACTTAGTAGCTTGAGTGGCAGTTTGAATATAAGCTTCGTATACTTAAATACTTTAAAAAGTATTAAGTATTTAAAGTAGTGTTCTTTCCTTTAAAGAACTTGTCTGTTCCTCACAAACAGGCTCACAGGGAGAGGTTTTGCTTCAGGCATCTTGAAGTACCTCCTTAGAGAGGCATTATGCTTTTCTGAATAAGCATTAGAATGTGATACAAAAGAGCTTTAGAAACAGTGATGAAATCTGGTTGTGTAAACATATTAGTGTTCTTGCATAAACATATCTTTAGTTAATCTGCTAGTTTTTATCTTTCTGTGCTGTTATTATTTTGATACTCGGTGAAAAATTAATTGACTTCTATTTGTATGCACTATACCCTCATGTAAGCACAAAATGCGATCTCTCAATTTGTTATTTCTGCCCTCTTGTCATTTAGGAAGAAAAGCATTCAGCTGTGTGACATCAACACACAGTTCTGTATTTGACATCTATTCCACATGCAATCATAATTTGTAAGAATAGTGTTTGATAATTAAGTTCCCTTTCTCAACTCTGGCTTAACAATACATACTCTAACAATTGATATTGTTCTCTTCCAAGATGTTGGAGCAATGGAATTTTAGTCAGTGTTTCCTATTAAGTGATAGTTCTGCTAAACAGTCAAATCTGTTCGTTTTTCAGAAAGGAGAACAGTGTCATTGAATTCAGAGAGGCAGTTCTACTTTAAGAAGTTACAGTATATTTACAGAAATAGAACGTTAAAATATTTTCTATATCTTGGAATTGCATATCAAATGTGTTAATTTGAAAGCTAAACAGTGACTTTAATACAAACTTTTAAAAACACCAGAGCTAAAGGATCCTGGGCTGGGCTGGGCATTAGGTTGACTAGTGTACCATCACAGGTTTACATGCATTCCAGTGAAACAACATCTAAATATTTCAGGCTTACTTTGCACAGTATTGGATTAGGGCCTGCAATTTTTTGTTTTCTTTTTCTTTGATTTTCTAGAGTTGATGATTGCAATATGGTATGTTCGTTTGATTTTGGGTTTTGTTTTTGTTTTATGGTTACGGAGGACAAATAATTTCTTTCTTTACTGTGCCAACTTTGAAATAGAAAGAAATTTTAATCATATTCCTCATTTTTTAGTATAATCTTTTTGCTTGCCAGAAATGTTACATTTTAGAATAATGCTACATTTAACATACAACCAAATATCAAAGTAGCAGAAATGTGTACTTCACTTTTACTTTTTCTAGTAATGCCACTAGAGTTATGTTTCAAAAATATTAAGATAGTGTGTGTATTGTTTTTTGTTTAGGCTTGCATTGCTGTCATGATAGTCCTGATTTGTTGAGGAGCTGTAATTATCTCATACTTTCATTCGAAACCAGCTTCAGGATCCAATATTTATAAAAATTTATATCCTTATTAGCTACTTACAAGAAATAAGCTATCCAGTTAAACCTTCCACTTTCTGCAAAGTAAAATATTATTTAAAAAATATTTTTTGTTAATGTGGATTAACATCTTTATTTAGCTCTTGTTTCTAATATAAAATAACTGTTAACAATCACTCCTAAATTAACTTGTAGCGCAGGAAGTCTGGCTGAAACTGGGGGAAAAAAAAGGAATTATTAGTGTGGACATATGGATTAGTCTTTTGAATTGGCATTCTCTCTGTAAAGAGCATCTAATGTTATCTAATTTAAATTTATGTGTAGGTTTAATTTGTGTGGTATAACTCAAGACTTTCAGTCTTTGCTTACTGCAGGCGTATTATACTCTAGAGGTTCTCCTTCTGTTGGACAGATGATGATATGCAAGGTTGAAATGGAGATCCCCTGTCATTACTGCCATTCAGCTTTGCAATATTTCTTCTTTATTTTGAATGTGTGGGGTTCTTTTATTCCTTCATGTCATTTCTAGTGTTGCAAAATCTTGGCTTCTTTCTCTGGTTCTTGTTGTTTGGGCAAAATCTGAAGGCTAACATTCCTGTTTCGAATTCACACTGCTTGAGGGAATGTTACTGTATCTGCATCGCTCATCAGAAGAGGGATCAACAAACTGCAAGGTTTCCTTCATGAAAAGAATGTGGAACTAACCTTCAAGATAGCTTCTCCAAAATGGGACCACTCACCTACTTCTGCTTCATCCAAGCCTTCCCACAAAAGCCACTTTCTAGCTTTTGGAGGCAACAACTGCCATAATCTCTGTCTGGAAGAGTTTGATTTCGCTTGTTTTAACTTTTAACATTTGTATCCTTATCATTAAGGATGATTATTCTTTGCTTTCTACCCTAATGTGAAGGGCTGCATGCATTGTTTTTGTGGACACCATACAGAAATGCCTTATGCTGTAGCATGTGTTTTTTTTCTCCACAAAGAGATTTTTAAAAAATCTTTGATCCACCATTGTTAATACCTTCAATCAGTTTCCCAACCCTTCTAATTAAAAGTATGTCCTCTGTACAGTCTTCTCAGTACTTGCAACACCATCCAGCATTAGCCAACAAAAGGCATTTTAATTCCAGGTCAAAGAGTCGTTCAAACCAAGTGGGGAAAGCAATGACTGTTCTTGCTCACCCAGCTTTGCTACTGTTTTCTTCTTTCCAGCAGTGCCTTTTGAAGACAAGCCTAGGAAATTTCCATAATTTCTATAACTTTTCTTGTCTCCCTTAAAGGAAAGACTTGTCTCCTGCTGTTAGATTTGGTCTACTGCATCCCTTACTTCATCTTATAGTGTCTAGACCTCACTCCAGCATCTTACTGAAGAGTTTCTTACTGTTTTGGAGAGCGAGCTTCAGTAGCAAATTTTGGAGGTTTGATCCATGTTGTCTTAGAGACAACAGGCAGTTGTATCAGTTTGTTGGATCAGTGAACCGTTCTGATGATGATACCATTAGGTGTTTGTCAAGAGGCAGTCAGGTTTTGCAAATACGGTATATTGCAGTGTGTCTCTTTTGAAACCTTTGAATGTACTGTATTTTGGCTCATGAACAAGAAATCTGATCAGATGTTCTGATACCAGCCTTCAGCTTAATGAACTGTTTGCCTTGGATATCACTCGACTTGGATGCCTCTGGTTTTCTGAGCTGGATGATGTCCAGGATTTCTGTCTGTATGTTCTTCACTAAGTAGTCCAACAGACCTTACCTGCTCTCAGATCCCCTAAATCAAAGGTCTTTCTTCAGCTAAGGTAAGACTGAACATGATTTTCAAACCATCTTGGTCCGGATGAGACAGTTTTTGTATTGGGAAGTTCTCTGATTGTTGCCACACCAAAATCGCTCTATTTTGGGCATCCCATGCTATGAAGGTCTCCCCATCCCACAGTGTGCTTCCCTGTGGTACTCGTTAGCCCTTCTGGCTCATCAGAAGGGCACTATTAAGAGAAGAAAGCATGCTTATCTGACTGAGCAGACTAATTCTCTGCCTGGTGTTCCTTTGGAACTATACTCTTCCCTTTGTTCTGGTCTCCTGGAATTATTCATCGAACCTGAAGAAAATTGATTTCCCTCTTAGTGAAGATACACTTAGCAGCAGTAATGCTATATTATGTTCTAGCACTGCTATTTCCATTGTTCTCTTAGTCTGTGGTTTTAAAATGTCTAAAAGGATGGGTTCAACTGTTCCTTTCCCAAGGGATGCTTGTTTTAGAGTAGGACTTGAATTTTTCTTCTCGGAACTCTCATTAATCTGTGCTGTGAGCACTTGCTTATTTCTGTGGAGACAGTATTTCTTATGGTGATAATTTTTGCCCACGTTGGTAGGGGGAATTCAGGCCACTGGTTTGCCTCAACTCTGTGCAAAATTATTCTTTAGGGACAGAGCAACACTTGCATTTACTGTGATAAATTCTTTAGACAATTTTCTAATTCTATCTTAATTTATCTGAACTTTTTTGCTCTAGGGATAACTTCACTGTGGTTGGAGTGGAGTTTTATGGTAGGAAGGGAGTCTCTCTTTTAGCTGTCAAAGAAATAAGGCTTTAATACAGTCCCTGAGGCTGACAGACACAGACAACTGTTTAATTTGAAAGACTGTGTCAAGATTACTTTTGAGAAAACCCAGATGGAGCATCCTGGTACAAGCCGGGTGCACTCTGGGGGACTTCAAGCTACCTGTTTTCTTTGAGGAGAAAGTCTCTCATATGCATTTGACCTGCAGTCAACTGAAACTTCATTTACATCTTTAAAGAAGTTACAGTGCCAAAAGAGTGCTTCAAGGTCATATGGATCTTGGCACTGCAGTCTTCCATACTTCATATGAAGGATGCTGAGTATCACACCTGGGTTTTTATGTTGTATTTATTTACATCTTGGAATCATTTTAAGGTATCATTTGAAGACAGAAGAAGAAGCTGTTTATGCACTGGCTAACTGGTGTTAAGAAGTGCAATGCACTGTGCATCATTTCCCAGCCTTTCCTTTCTCAGAATGACGCTGGATCTGTGCTCCCTGGTTGTTCCCCTTCCATGCAATATGAGCTGAGCTGCAGAACATAAGAATTTTCTGAAAGAAAAATATTTGGGGGGCCTTGAAAGAAAGAGCACATGTGCACCCAATAGTATGAATGTATGTGTATATACATATATATATATATGGACTGCATATGTTAAAATTCCTGGTAACTTTAATCTCCTTTTACATGTTTCGTTGTTTTTGAAAAGAGCTTAAATTACACCATATGGTCTTTATGAGTACAGATGTCCTCTTGTCTCTGAAAATACATGTCTTAGATCTACTTTTACTATAATAATGCTGAATGTATTTTGTGGAGTGACTTTACTATGTTAGTATGTTTAAGAGAGAATTAATGGCTGCACTGCGTCTTCTAAAACCAAAATAGAACAAGCAAAACCGTATTTAGATTGGTTCTTTACCCTGGAAGAAATGTCATTTCAAATTGATTGTTCAGCAAAATTATAATCTAGAATTCACAATGTTAAATTTCTGGAATGGCTTTGATTTTTTTTTATTTTTTATTTTTTTATTTTTTGTCTGTCTTTATATTTTCATTTCAGTAAGTCTCAGCAGTTTTGTACCACGACATAACTTTCTAAGCATCGATCTGCCAGTGGTGATAGAGACGTTTTGCAAGTATCCTTTGAAGTATGTTTGTTCTTTAAAGACAAGAAGGAAGCTGTATAGAATTTGGTGACCCTGCAAAATTTCAGTTGGCTATCATTTTAGACAGGATGCTCTGAAACATTTCTGTAGAGTTTTGACATATTTATCCCATCTCTGCATTGATTATTGTCTACGTGCCAAGCCCCAAATGCAATCTCCCACTTCCTTGTGCTTAGCAGGATATTTTTGGTCAGCTTTTTTTTTTTTCTTTATTATTCCTTGACAGTGATTTTTAGCAGTTTTGACAAGAAAGTCAAAGTAATCCTGAATTTATGGCAGGACAAATGTTATTGCTAGCTTTGCTAGGTCAGAGTTTTATTAAAACCTTTCATGAGCCATCATGGTCAACTAAGTGATAGAGTATATTTGTTCATTTTCACTCTTGTTGATAGTGGTGTTTTTTTTTTTATCTTCAGTAGAAAATTTTTCTGTTTAAAAAGCAGAGTAATAGTGCATTTAAACATGCTTATTAATGAATGAGATTGTATATATGCACAAATAAAGGCTAATGGGCTTGAATATGACTAATCTAAGAATGCTTAGCCTTAGCAAGGCTTTACCAACCATAGAAATTATCTACCCTTACTCATTTCACATGCACTTGCACGCAGAGAAATTCACTTAACTTTTCTGGCTAACAGTTAAATAGGAGGGAGGCCAGATTTTCAATCATATTTTAGCCGTTTACTTACTCCAGTAAGGGAGTGCTTTGGAAAATATTCCTAATCATTATTTCATACTTAGATCATAGCTCTATAATACCTTCTTACCTCAGGCATAATGTCAGATCTATAACCTTGCTCCAAAACCACACAAGGCAAGGGAGGAAGATGGGCATATAAAGCATGGTTTTGCTGTCTCCTGCTCCTATCTGAGTTGTGAAAAGGACAGTATTGTTAAAGCATCCAAAGCTAACGCTTGTTTTTCACTTAAAAACATGAACTGATAAGGGCAGTATTCTGAGCCATTATGTTATGGTGTAAAACTCATTGTCCTTATATAATTTCCATGAAATAGAATGGCAACTTAATGTTTCTCCCTGTACACTAGATATAAAAAATGTATTTTTTGTTGATTTTGGTTTTACATTTTCTTGGATTTTATTAATGGACCTTAACTACTGTCAATCAGATACCTAATTTCACTGTCAGGAGCACTGGCAGTTATCAATGCTGTACCCTGCTTCGCTTTGGATGGTCAGTGGATATTAAATTCTTTCCTGGAAGCCACTCTGAGCTCCTTGATTGTAGAAAAACAAAACAGAGAGCTTGTTGGCTTTTTAATTTTGCTTGCTGGGAGTGCACTTTTGGCTGCCAATGTTGCACTGGGACTTTGGATGGTTACAGCACGATAAGACACCGGATATTCATCAATCCTTGTATTACATGGACGTAATGAATCTAATGCCTTTTAAAACTTGTTCAGTACTCAGATTGAAATAATTCCCTTAAAATGACACTGAAAGAACAATCGCTAGAGGCTCCTGATGTAACTTAAATCTGTGCAGTGTTGTGTCTGTGGTCTTGGGAAGAATAAGAGAAAGAAGCAAGAACCTTTTAATGTACCACTTAAGCACTGTATTAATTTTAGGGAAGTTCCATTGTAAAACTTCACTGGAAAAACCTGATTTATTAACTTAAATCTCAGAATAAGGGAATTATTTGGCCTCAGACATTTGTAAAGTGGAAAGAGAAAACACTTAAATCTTATAATTTGAATAATGTAAAAAAAAAATGTGGGCTCTGATTGTTTCTCAGTCAGTGTTATCTTGAGTGCCTGTTCTGCTTTTCAATCTGGTGTTCTACCAAATGGGACTCTTAGACACCTTGAAGTCTTCATCTCAAAATGGTGTAAAACTAAGTAAATGGTTGCCATATATTAATGAGAGAGAGGCCATATGAGTTAGTATCTTTCCTTTACAGCTGGCCAAAATGACTGGAAGCATATTGTCCTCAGGATGTAGAGGGGAAATGCCAGTGTCTGTTGAGAATGAGGTATGTGGGAGGATAACAAAGCCCAGGTGTCTGTGTTACTTAGGCATTTGGTTGCATATTACTCTGCACAGCTGAAGATTTCATAAAGGCAATATTTGTCAACAATAACTAGACCAGTAACTGAAATTTAATTTTTCAGTGCTATAGAATGCTGTGCAAAATTATTGCTGAGTGATAATATTTGTGTCCTTTTACTCAGAAAATAATACTGCATACAGTTAAAAGTGAAATCTGTTGTTTTTATAGTGTCTGTCTTCTGATGCTATGCATGCTGTACGCCTGGTAACTCACTGACATTTCTCTGTCTTTCAACGGGTTGCTTTCCTGTGCTGTAATTGAAGTGTTGTTGAAGCTGCTCTGGGATCAGGATTGTTTAGAGGAAGAACATGATTCTGAATCTAAGTTTTCTAACACGTGGTTTTGCTTTCTGAAGTTATTGTGGACCATATATTTGTTTTTAAATGAGCAATGGAAGAGGAAACTGTTTTGCTGACTCAAGTATGTCTGACATATTCTGAAGCCCTTTAAATCTGTAATGTTTGGTATCTCAGTAGGATTGTACACTGACCATTGTGTCCTCCTATTTTGTATAAATCAGATTTATTGAGACACTTGTCTCAATACAGGCTCATATTTCAAATAATGCTGCTCTGGTTTGGAAGCCTACATATTTGAAATATGGAAGTTTTGGAAAATTACCTGCAGCTTCTATCTCACCCAGTGCTCCCAACAGGAGCTTCTGCAGCTCAGAGTTCCTTTAAGGAGATGGCCTTTCCATTCATGAACTTAAGTGGAAGATAAGTTAATGGGTAATGGCCTGCAGGGGTTGTGAGGCGTTCATCATCAGCTAAAACACATTATCTTGGTGCTAGAGCCATAAGGGTAATTTTAACAGCAGGGTTGAGCCCTATTCCTGGTGCTGCTGCATGGATACTTAATTCTGATATTGACATTTGCTTACTGATGTGTTACAGTATTTTTGCATAGTAGCCTTTGCATAAGCTGGGCCTCCTGAATTCAGCTTTGTGGGATGGCAGGCCCGTGCCTCTGATTTTCAGTTGTTTAAGCCTAGGCATCTGAATAAATCCTTCAGCCAATTCAGTGTGAGTTGGTCCTCCTGGGGACTTCAGAAGTCATCAAGTGCAGGAAAGGAAAACAGAACTATTACAAACTGCCAACTGGCTTCTTAGGAGCCACCAGGAAAAGCCTAGATCATTGTCACTTTCAGTAGCTTGCAGAAGATTCAAAGTAGCAGTTTCTGATGTGCCTTTCTTCCCTCTCTCCGTAAGCAGCAGTGACATGAGCAGCCTGGTTCTTACAGAGGCTGGAGCTAAAGTTATGTTCTAGAAGGCTGTTCATTCACCTAAGTAGCTGCTTACTAATCTGAGCTCTTCTTTTCAAGCACCATTCCAGTTTCCAAGCACCATGCCAGTTTCCACTGTCTCTGTTTCTTGTCCAATCGATAGTGCACAAAATGAATTTGCACTCTAGTGCAATTTAATAAGACCAGATATATTAGCTTTTCAAAAAAGATACTGTTTATGTATCAGAGTTGTAAAGCTATCTTAATTTCTAGAGGAATAACAAATGCATCTATAGTGATTTCAAAAATATCCAATGAAAAGCATTTCAAGTTTGATTTATATATTCATGCTGACTCTAGCTGCTTGGGATGATCCGTTTTGCATAATAACTCCTCCTGGAGATCAAAGAGAAGTTGTTTTTAAATAATACATACATTGCATCTACTATATGGATGCTAGCAGATTGTTCCTCGTCATCTAATGTGCTACAAAACATGATTTAACAAATGAAAAATCCTATTGATTTCACTTTGTGATCTCTGAAAATCGAACTTGGACTAAGTTGAATTTCAATCTGAAAGTTTTACCTCATAATCAAAATGAGGGTAGAGAAGACTTGTTGATCATGGCTTTACCAAAAAGAGACAAGCTAGTACACTGTTAAGGCCATGGATAATTTCTGTGGTAGAGGTCAGTGATGTAAGGGTTTTAAAATAATTTATGGGTCTATTTCTCTGTTCTACTGCATGGGGTTTGATTTAGGTAGGTGTAGGTACTTTGAATCAAGGGTTTAAGCAAACTGAGATCACTTTGGTGACCCAGCACGTACCTTAGATTAACTGTGGAAAAAGGTAATGGCTAAGGTGGACCATTCTCTGAAGAAAAAGTTGTTTAGTGGATCCATTTTATTATCCTATAATCTTAATGTATGCATTGCATTCTGTAAAGCAAGTGCCATTTTTTACCTACATACAGTTATTGGAATGGTTGGTTTTGTTTTATTTTGTTGCTACTCTTTTTTTGTTTGTTTAGCAAGGGAGAACACAGAAGGGCACATCATGTTCTGCATGATGCCTTTTTATTCTGGGTTATTTGCAATGTTTCTTCTATTTATATTTTTATAAAGACTAAAAGGCAATCTTTCTTTAAAATGAAATCTTTTTCACTTCTCATAATTAGCCTCCCAGAATAGAGCTTATTCTGTAATAAAGAATATATCGATATTGTTATAGGGGTTATTTTCTCAAGTGTAAAACAGAACGCTCTTAATGATTGGATGAATGCTAGTATTTATATATATACAATTTTTAAAAATCTGTATCAGATGGAAGAAGTAATGTCAACATTGGGAAGTGTTGTACATAGTTTTTACTTGAAAATTGTCAGAATTCTATAATTGTAATCAATTATTGTTCTGATTTGTTGTTTTTATTTTAAGGAGACTTTTTTTTTTTTTTAATATCAGCAAGGACTTCCATAGCATGGTCTCATAATGCATGGTGTGACAATGATGACAGGTAACTTCTTAGAACATAGGATGTTACACGCTCATTGCTAGCTTTGAAGTTAAAACCAGCTTGCTTCCTTGTAAGTTAAATCGAAAAACTTTGCTAGGGAAATTGCAGACAAACCTGCAGATTTTTCAATCCAAAGTTATGAGCTGGATGAGCTGGAGTGGAAAATGTGTTAACTCGCTCTTTTATTACAATGAAACAACCAACTGTATTAACAATTACATTTTTAAGTGGTCATTCTAATTTTTTGTCTATGTGTGTATATACAGAAATACATATAGTGGATACGTATAGAGCCACAGTTTGTATTGCTGCTTTTTCAGAGATAACAGAGCTGTCCTCCATATTCCGCAATGCAGGTATTTTTCTTTCTCTTTATGAATTCCCTGACTCTTTCTGGATTTTAAAACTGGAGCTGTGCTCTCCTCCCTTAACTGATCTGTAGGGATTTCTTACTGAAAGACATGTGATGGACATAATGTAACCACAGCTGCTTAAGTTTGATTCAGCTGATGTTCAAAATGCATTTCCTGCTTTATGAGAAGCCTCAGCTATAGGCACAGTAAATAAAGATTTCCAAAATGGTTAAAAGAGGTCAAATTTAGAATCTATCACTCTCTCACTGCTGCTGTTTGTGCTATTCAGAATGATAACTGGTATGAATGAGGCTGTGCAGAATATACAGAAGAAATTTTAGAAGGGCAGACCTTTCTACGGCATCAGACTGTCCCAGGTTTCTTGATTACCTTGCTGAAGGATGTATTTTGTTCAGTTCAGAGTATCACCAATCCAAGTTTGCCATTTCCTACATGTTTTACAGAATGATGCCATATAGCAAGTAGTTGTTTCTAGGTGGTGTTTTGTTCTTTTTTCTTTTTTTCTTTTCTTTTTTTTTTTTTTTTTTTAATGATTTATCTTTTGTCTGAAAGGTATGAATTTGTATCTGGATATCATTTGTGACAGATGAAGAAGAGCTATAATGGTTTATGTAGCCTAAGCTGCATTTGTTTTAAGAAGTTGTGATTTTAACTCTAGAAATGCATTTTTATTTGAAAAAAAAAAAGCATTCCAGACACTTGCATTCACATTAATTCCCACAGGTAGTCCTGTCTCACTTTGTGAGCAAGGAAGCTAAGTGTAACTCAGGTAAGATTTGTTATTTTATACCCTTTTATCCTGAAATGTGTGTAACACTACATCCAGATTTGTTACCTATTGTGGCTGAGTTACCTATGGTGCATTTGCTGTATTAGTGAAGCATCTGGAAAGCATTGTTGTAGGATCTGCCACCAACAGTGAACCCAGTGTGAAAGGATAGGAAGAAGAAGCAAGATAAAACACTGCAATTCTGTTCATTGCATTTGCATTGGCATGAAACATGGGGGGAAAAAAAAAACAAAAACAAAAAAAAACCACCCCGAACCTTGTAATTAACATTTCAGAGCATGAAGATACATCTACTAGCCCTTTGTTAAATCATTCAATGAGCGGTGCTCCAACTTCCTTTTTTTATACTTTGTTGGTCCATTGATAAGTGTGCACTGAATGAATGGATGAGGTATTTGCAGCTTACTGAGTAAAAATGGTCTTGGATATTTCTCACCTGTAGATGTTCATCCAGGGTTTGTTTTGCAGCGTCATGCTGCAATTGACCTTCACTGACAATTAGTTCCAAAGTTCAAAGGCTATTTCCAAGTCATCACAAGAGAAATGTAGTTTCTTCCTTTTCCAGTTGTGTGTTAATGTTTTCAATTCCTCTTTTCTGTCCAGAACTCTGGTTTTAGTTTTCATATGCTCTTATCTGAAGTCTGCCAATGGAATAGGTATTGTTCTGAAACCCACTGATGTTTTTTCCTCTGCATAGCCTTATTTCTCATGCTGACTCACAGCTGTGGAATGTTAGATTTCTAGACCCTTTGTTCCCACTATGCATTGTTCATGATCACTTTTAAAAAGAAAAAAAAAAAAAGCTTCATTCTGAAAATGTCAGTTAACAAATAGTATGTAGAACTTTGAATAATGTATTGTGTTTTTTTGTTGTGTTCTTTTTCTCTGTTTAATCAACCAAACAATAAGTATTGTTTTCTGTGTGTGATAAATGTATCCTGCAAAGAAATTCATTGTTTGATTGTGAATGTGCTTAAATCTGTTTTTAAAAATAAGGTAAAGTGACATAATTCTTTATTTATGGCAGTTACTATGTTCTTTCTCCTACATTCTTATGCTCTTCTCGTACATAATCTGTATTCTCTATCTGGGTACCAAAAAGCTTCCCCACTACTCTTCTTAGTATTTGACCACCTCCTAAAATTAATAATACTGCCAATTTGCTTTTTCTTACTTACCAGTTTATCACAGTAATAGTTAGGTTTATACTAGAAGTGCATCCAGAGGGACATCTGCACACTGTTCCTGAGCAAAGCTAACTTTACTGTAATGTGCCCAAGGTACACAATGACCATCTTCTAGGAGCACAACCCTCAGTCTTGGCTACCTCCTATATAATTCGTCTCTTCTTGCATTGTGGACTTCTGTTGGCTTGTTTTATGCTGACATATTTGACATGGGATGCCGTCATTGAGGTAAGTGGAACCCCTTCTCTGGGTGTTAAGGCCAGTCTTATGCAAGGAATTTAAATCTCAGCTCTTTGAATGACATTAGGATGATGCTATGTGTCACAACCTTTAAGTTGTATGTACAAACGAGTGCAGAGCAGGGCATATATCCATACATAGCCAGTTCTTGCTGAGTTCCCCTAGGCATCCAGATGCCATCAGAGGCTGTGCTAGCACGGCATCCCCAGAGTGTTCAGCCTTATTTGGAGATGAAGCTTTTTCATTCTTTGTCTTGAGCAAACTCATCTAGAGATAGATAGCCAGGTTATTTGTACTGACAACTAAATTGTCCTTTGTTGCTTATTGGACAAGCAGTTACTTTATGCAAGCAAAGCTGTTTCAGCAAGCACAGCTTTGTTCCCAGATAACAGATTACTCTGGGAAATAGGCACAAAGCACAAATCACAGACCCATTGGGAGGATTTCCTAGATAGGCTTGTGTGCAATTTTCTCAATTCTTGCACAAGGAGATGACTTTTTTTTCTTACTGATGTTTAAGTTTCGGGTCAACAGTTCATTTTTTTTCTTCAACATTTAAGCGTCTATGGTCCTGTAATTTTTCAGTTGATTTTGATAATGTTATCTGATTATGTTATTATGTGTGTTCTGTAGTCTTGAATAAAGTCAGTGGTGTATTCATGGCATCACAAGGAATGATGCCTTAATCACTAATATAATTTGAGGATAATATTTAGAAAGGAGTACTCTATCAATGTGTCTCATTTCTAGCTTAATATAGTTCTTTTTAGTGAGCAGAAGCATTCCTAAACATGTTAAATGTGGGGGTTGAAACTAGATGGTCTTTAAGGTCCCTTCCAGCCTATGACACCAAGTTGTGTGGAAGTGTCGATCTGCCTGGGGGTAGCGAAGCCCTACAGAGGGATCTGGACAGGCTGGAGAGCTGGGCTGAGGCCAATGGGATGAGGTTCAACAAGGCCAAATGTGGTTCTGCACTTTGGCCATAACAACCCCAGGCAATGCTACAGGCTTGGGGCGGTGTGGCTGGAGGACTGCGTAGAGGAAATGGACCTGGGGGTATTGATTGATGCTCAGCTGAACATGAGCCGACAGTGTGCCCAGGTGGCCAAGAAGGCCAATGGCATCCTGGCTTGCATCAGGAATGGTGTTGCCAGCAGGAACAGGGCAGTGATTGTGCCCCTGTACTCAGCTCTGGTGAGGCTGCACCTCGAGTACTGTGTCCAGTTTTGGGCCCCTCACTGCAAGAAAGACATTGAGGCCCTGGAGCGGGTTCAAAGAAGGGTGACAAAGAAAATAATATTCACAAAGTATAAGCAGCAGAGCAACTCAGGCTTCTGCTAACTCTTACCCTTTCTCTCTCTCTTTAGCCTCAAACAGATGTGGGTCCATTGTTTACTCTAACACTCAGGGCTGCAGTGTTGTTGAGATTGTATTCAATGCTCTTACTAATTCTGCATCTCATTCTCTGTATCTCTAATTATTTTTTGGCATCTACCTTTTTTTAGTCTCTTTTAAATGTAGCAGTGGCTCGATACTGTCTAACCACCACTTCTGACAGTCTTGGAAACACATGGTTGCGCATCTTGTTTCATTTCCCCCAAAAGGAATCATTTAAATGAAAACAAGAAACTCCTCTTCCCCTTCCCCCCCCCCCCCCCCCCATTTATTATCCTTTTTACTTGTTATTGCACTGGGAAAGTACCTATATCTTTGTCCCTTCACAGCTCTATGAGGATCTCTATTAAAATATTACCTGATATTTTTTTTAAGTGTATATTCCTCTGAGCCTTTTGCATTTGATGCAGTTACCCACACAGACATCTGGTGTGGTCTGAGATATCCTAAGGTGTTCTTAGGTTAGTAATTTGACTTGGAACAAGGCTCAAGTTTTGATACTCATCCCCTGCTTGTCTCCATTTGTTTTCTTTTGGTTTGGGTTGGGTTCTGTTAGTTTCTTGGTTGGTTTAGGTGAGGTTCTGTTGGTTTCTTCTAAGACCTATGCATGGGGCTGGCAAATGGGGCTCTATAGGAGATCAAAGACATCCTGGACCAGCAGCTGGATACTAGGAGGGCTACCTGAGGGCATTTTGTATCATGCCAGATGGTTACATGTGGGCGAGAAAACAAGCCTGACTGATCATTTCCTTGGATTTCTTTCCTTTTTGACTCATTAATTAAATTGGAAAATGGGGCTTGAGTGACTTTTATTTGACATATGTCCAAGGTTTTCTAATTTTGCACAGTAATGCTATTCATAGGAGTTACAGGAAAAAAAGACATGCATTCTCCTGCTCTGGACCTTAACCCTGGAAGCAGCAAAAAATGAGTACAGCAAGAAAAAGGATACTTTATTTTATAAAGAAAATACTATTTATCTCCAGCTATGGACTAGCAGACATGCACAGACCTACAGAGGGTGAAAGAGACCGGATGGAGACAAGGCTGCCCTGGGAGAATGCTACAGCACTGTGCATGGCTTCTTTTTTCCTTGAAGGATCAAAGAAGTGGAGATTCAGTTAGGAATGGGATAAAATCAGGAAAGGAGTGTTGCAAGGAGAAGTGGTTTGTTCATTTACAGTGTTTTTACATCAGAAAAAGCATGCATGTCTCACAAAGAGAGCATAATATCAAGCATTTCTGGAGCCAACTTGCAGATAGCACTGATGGATTTCCATTGCTGGCAGCTACATGCCATGCACTAAGGCCAGGGAGATGATGAAAGCCTGTACTTCCCTGGTGGTTTAGGATATCTATCTAGCTCTGAGGGCTGGCGCCCTGCTCGCTGTGTATGGATTGCACCTGGTCACTCTTTCAGTAGCCTGACTGTGAGATTGGAACTCTTCTCCTGTTTTCTCATTCCTTCTCCTGCACAAGTTGACCTCACAGGTGCAATTACTCAGAAAAATTAATCCACTTTTACAATGTTTAGCCCCTTGGCTTTATTTTTACTCCTGCAGCTATTTGAATAACTAGCATAAATGAGGCCGAACCACCTGTATCTCTATCATCGCTGCACGATCAGCAGTTAGATTATAAGCACACATTGCAAACCACACATTCCTCAGTACTTACCACTGTTTTTACCAACAAACTTCTTTTTTTTTTTTTGATAACTATTTGCTGTTCTTCATTTTCTTCATTAATTATCTGGATATGAAAATACCAAAAGCAGTTCTGAAGAAAGCAGAGTAACTTAAAAAGGGATTGCTTTTAGCATGTGTAAATGGACTGGATTAAAAAAAAACAATATATATCATTTCAAAATGTGATATTAAGTATGATACTAAACGTGATAAATTACTCTGTTTGCCTATAAGTGATTCTTCTGGTTCCTCCCCTGTACTCTACCGATTCAAATGCAAATTACATCTTTTATAGCTGTAGCTGAAGACATTAGGGATGCAGCCAGACTGAGTCCAGATTTGGTGAACTGAGCTCATCATAGGAACAGGGAGAAAAACTTGATAGAGAAGGTAGCTGACTGAGAAGGGAATCAGGAAACCAAACGTATGGTGTGGTGAAACAATGGAAAGAATCCAGGAAATGAGTGGACATGAGGATTAAAAAAAACAACAACAAAAAAACCCCACCAACTTTTATTATTAATTACAAATGCATAAGAAAGTAGCTTGAAAATCTGCCTTCTTCTAGATCAAAAGCGTGCTTTGAAATGCAAAACATACCTTTTTTCTTCTGCCACAGATCTGTATGTACACACAGATGCTAATTTGATAAGCATTTGGTTAGCTTCTGCTAGTCTTAATTATTACCAGCTTAGATAAAAAATGATTGCTAGTGGCCTGAAAAGGCTGTGAAATACATAGGCTGTAGCTGCAGGGAAGGAAATGGTTTTGTCAGGTCCATAAATAAGAGCTTGCAATGAAAAGAAGTGCTTGAGCAGCTATGTGGGGCCATCTAGCTGGGCAAGCCACTATGCTATATGTTCCCTGTGTGACCATCAAATAGGAAGGGCTGAAATCCTAACAGTGAAACTTGCCAGGCCTTATGCAAGGAATCCCAGGTTGGGATTGTACTTGCCCTGAGGCTAATGGGTCTCCAGAACTCTTCAGCCCTGCCTCTACACGTGTCCGGCCTGCTGCAAAGTCTGGGGATGAAGCAGAAAGCATGTCTTTAGTGTGAGGGTGATGGACAGCTTGTGGGGTCATCTTCTAGGAGATACCTGAAAGCCACATGGTCATGGTCCTGGGCACCTGCTCTGGTTGTCCCTGCCAGAGGAAACAGCCTACGGAGATCCTTGGCACACTTTGGTCCTAAAGGCTTGCTGAATCTTTTGCTCTAGAGGCTTAACTGACCTGTTCAGTGCAAAAGCATTCCACAAAATGCAGAGTGGTTACATCTGCTGCCTGCACAGGTGAGAATGGGATACAGCAGGTGGAAAACATTCTGGATGTGATCCAAAACCTACTCAGTGACCCACTGTTCAGACTGTTCATATAATGACATTGTCAAAACAGCAGGCGTGGCCTAGCTATAATTCATAGGACAGAGCTGTCTTCAGGAAAGTTGTAAATTCTGTGTGATTCTTGGTTGTTTGCTTTTTAACCATGCTATTCACGACCATTACTGCTAATATCATGCAGCAGTGTGAGTGGGATGCTTCCCCTACAGTAAGGTAGAGATCACGTGAGAACAAACTTGTTGGAGAGGAAGAACTGACTTATATTGTCAGTTTTGAAAGTTTGGGGAAATGGTTACTATTATTTTAAAGAGCAAAAATGTTTTAATATTTGAGTAACCATTCTGCTTTTCTCCAATATTTATGAAATACCTTTTCTCTATCTAAAAAACTGTAATTCCCTTACCAGCTTAGACCTTGATGTGAGGAGAAACTGTAGCAAGCTCAGTCCTGATAAAAGTTTGCTGTTCTCCAGTTGAAAAGAAAGTCATCTCTCTTAAGAACAACCTAAATAACCAGGCAGTCAGACATACAAAGCTAGAAATTTCTGCTCGTGCATGCCAGATTTTGGAATGTCATGCTGTGAAGTCTGACACTGCAATCAGATTGATATACCTGGCTCACAGGTCTGAATTAAACCAAACCTGTGTAATAAGCCCTTACTATGATGCTTACATGAATATACAGCCAAATAATGCATGAGTAGTAAGTCTGTTATCAAATGCAAAATAAAAAAGACTCCATCTATCCATGCTCACCATATACGCAATCTGGCTACACTGAGGTCAGTGGGAAAGATCTAGTTCCTGCGTGGAGAACAATATCGAGTTTTAAAGTGAAAATGGAATAAGATGACCCGCCAACTGAAGAATGGGATCTGCCGCAGAAGAAAAATAGTTTGCTTCCCAATTTCTTTAATTTACAGAGTGAAGCAATGATTTTTTCTTGCTTCTCTTGCTACGGTTGATTAGTTTTATAATGACCCTCATCTGTGTGCTGTAAGACAGTGGCCTGTTCTTCAAAGCACATCTTGTAAAAGTTACAAGGTCATGAAGCATGAGGACATGGCAGTCAAATTGAATCACAGTTTTCCCTGCTTTGGACTTCAACAAGTTTTCAGGGCTCTAGGTCTTCTGGATGTGGTGCTCAGAGAAGAGGAATTCAGGGACTTACTCACACCTGGCCAGAGTCACTCACTTTAGTCATCTGGATAACCATCTCCTCCCTCTATAGCCAGTAAAGAGATGTCATCTGATGAGTACTCACATGTAAGTGCTCCCCTCCCAGTGTACTATTAGACACAGCCCAAGTACTGTAGTCTAGTAATAAAATTGCACTTCCTACATATGCATGTATCATTAAAACCACTGAAAAATGGAACCATAGAATTGTTCAAGTTAGAAGAGACCCTTAAAATTGGACCGCCTGGTCCAACTCCCCTGCAATGAACAGGGACTCCTACAGCTGCATCAAAGTGCTCAGAGCACCACTCAGCCTGACCTTGAGAGTCTCCAGGGATAGGGCATCCATTACCTCTCTGGGCAACCAGTGCCAATGCCTCACCACAACCATTCTAAAAAACCTCTTTCTTACATCCAGTCTAAATCTCCCCTCTTTTAGCTTGAAACCATTGCCCCTTGTCCTGCCACAAAAGACCCTTTTCTCCATCTTTCTATAAAAATCATAGCTGAGGGTTGAAAAGCCAACATCCTTGCTAGAGCAGGTTACCACTGCCACATTCACTGCAAGTGTAACACTGAATTTACAACTTCCTGCCTTCTGCCTTTCCCAGCAATGTCTCCATCTTGATTTCATCATCTCACTAACAGATCCTGAACCACTTCACAGAGTTGCTTGTATCTGCCTTCTTTAGTCAGTAAAAATTCATTTTTTATATGAAAAAGTAAGAATTCCTCAACAACCTATTTCTACACAGTCTGGGAGGAAAGAAAGAAGGAGAAAGGCATCTGTGTGTTTTACTCCTGATTTTAGGAATAATATTTGTCAACCTTTCTGTTCTTTATATCTTTTTAAAAACTGTGACTGTGAGGGGATGACTAAGAAGGACTGTTCATAGAACTACAAGTCAAGGCCTAATTGCATTCAGTTGGCCAGCTGTGGCATCTATTTGAACAGCTGCACTTCTGGCTCGAGTTTATAAGCTGCTTATATATACCAGTATTTATGCCTTCATACAATACCTTGCTTAATGCTTTATCTCCCTCAAGGGCATTAGGGAAGTTAGGGCAAAACACGGATCCTTGGTGAAAAGCAGTTTGCTTTAAAAGGAAAGAGTTTGGTTTTTTTTTTGCAGTGAATATGCACCATATAAAGATTTTTTAATATTTTGCCAATGCCTCTTATTGCCTTTATTTGAACTGTAAATTCTCTAGGAGGAAATTCTCTCTTCCATTGTGAGGCTGTAACTCAGTTTGGAGAATATGGCCTCCAGGTACTGAAATGAGGATGGTTCAAGAGTGGTGTGCACTGGAAAGATTGGCTTCCGGAATAGAGACATTCACCCTTAAACATGATCTCTGTCACACAGCCCAAAGCCAAATAGCAGTAAGCATTTCAAAAACTATTCTGACAAGAAGTCAGCAAGAGAACAGGCAAGCAAGAAAAGGAGGTTGCAAACAGCAGAGAAATCAGAAATCACTGGAGTGAAAAAGGACTAGCAGCAGGAGAGGATGTAAATGGCTGGCATCAAACTGCATGAATTATGGCCTGGGATAAGAAGATGGAAAGCAGAAAGATCTGAAGACAAACAGAAAAGTCTAGCAAATGACTGCAGAGTTTGAATGATAGACCAAGAAAGTTCCATTGATTTCTAAATAGCAGTTCAAGATGTTAAGATGAATGAAAATATTAGGGTGAAATAGGTATCAGAGATATAGACAGAAGGATGGCAAATGAAAAGATAGGCTGGCAGAGGGGAAATAACTGTCAGAGCATTAAAGAAGATCTCCACTGAGCGAAGATATTAAATGATGATCATGCAAAAGAAAGAAGTGAGAATGGACCTGAGAACACAAAATGTTCAGAGCAGAAATGGAAAAGATTACTGAGGCTTGATAAGGGTTAAAGAAAGGTCAGACAGATTTTCATCGCTTTTCCTCCATGCAGTGGCACCTCATCTTTTTTTGTCTTTTTACCTCCTTGTCTTCCTAGCTTCGATTTGCACCACAGTTGTGTGACTTGTTTCTAGCAGATGCTATTTCAAGCAGTTTGAAATGCGACCTCAGGTTTTATGGCAACCTTTTCCCTACCCACCACCTCTTCTCAAGCCATTTCCAGTTCATTCCTGCCACAACTGAAATGCTGCATGATAGCATCTTTGCAAACCCCACAAGAGCAGCAAGGGGCCAAAACAGAATCTCTGCATCTTATTGCTTCTCAGTTTACATTTTTTAAAGTCAGTTTAATCCCACATACTTAGTCCTGTAAGCAAGCAATTTTAGAAAATTAAATAGGAATTTCCCTGTGTGTTTATGGCATGCTCATGATGATAGATTTGTGTTTGCAGTTAAATATTTCCCTGCAGTGTTTACTGATTAAACATTCAAGGCACACAGGGAATGTGACTGTGGGCTTGACTGCAGGCTTGACTGCAAGCCAGCTGAAGAGAGATTTCATTGAATCAGCTGGTTTTTAGAACAGATAAAACAGTCCAGACACTGGTTTGCAAATAAATGTGCACATCTCTATATTACCTTTTGAAGAGGGAGCTCTTTCTTTTATGGACAGGAGCATTTACAAGCCATTTAACTCCTAAATGACTTGTAAATGGAGTATGGAGCAGTTTCACTCTACAGAAGTAAATGGTGTTGGGGTCACCATTAAAACAAGCTGCATATAATACAAGCAATGAAATATGCCATATTTGAAGTATTTTGTATGAATAGAAAGAGTCTGCAAACAATGCAAGCAACAACATTTATTTCCAGAAACCAGCCCTGTAAAGTCAGGCTCCATTAAGTATTACAAAGGCAGAAAGGAGGTTCACTACTAGAAGTATGCCTAAAGCTAATGCTACTGACAAGGTATAAATTGACTAGAAATATTGCCTACAAGGAGAAAATGAGGGTCTCTTTGTCATCAAAAAGTACCACTTTTGTTTTGATGAAAACACACATAAACTTTTTTAAATGTAATGTTACTGTGGCATTATCCATGAATGAGAAAGAAGGATAAAACTCATTCTGTAGTAAAGCCACTTTGTTGCCAAGAGGTCAGTAGTTTAAACAGTCCTATATGCTTAGTAATAGAGTTGTCAAGAGATTTAACAAGTGAAGATAGTCCCATAAGTTAACTCTGCAAAACTGTAACCGTGTGGTCTCATAACTGGCAGGAGGAACCCTGGAGTAGAAGGGTTCACCACACTGCATTTTTGGAGGTGCAAGACACTTAAAATCAGTCTTAAGGAGTAAGCTTCCTGCCAGTATTTCCTCCTGCCACCTTGGTTCCTGCTGCAACCCTACTGCATCTCCTCCCAGTGTGCTTCTACAGGCTTGTTTCAACACCACTGCCACATGCTGCTGCAGAGAATGCTTCTGCAGATCATACAGGCACAAGGTGTTCTGATCCAATCATTCCCAGTTTCTTTATGATAAGAAAAGCTCTTCCCACTTAGGCCCAGGTTTTTTTTTAATGCAGCCAATGCTGGGCAAAATGCGGGAAGGCATTGCACTGATCTGCTGCTGCCCTCCAGCACAGCTGGGCCAGGGGAGGTCTGGCGACACTCAGCTGCCCACAGCACATCAACAATTGGGAACATCAGCCAGGAAAGCCCCAGGCTCCTCCTGTCAGCAGCTCTCAGTGACATGGCATAATGATGTCAGAGAGTGCTGAAATCTGTGCAAAAGATTTCTGAAAGAATGGAGTCAGGCAACTGCACAGTTTTGTTACAATGAGCCTGTATAATATATTGGCCAGAGTTATGGCTTTGCTTGACATAGTCAAGCATGGCTATTACATAGAGAATGCATCTTGTCTTTTCCTGAACTAGTTTTATTGCAAAATCTGTTATTCATCGTACATTTGGTCAAAAAATGAAATAATGCTTTTTCAGATTTGCTCTCAAACACTTCCTAAGCAAATAGTAAAAGTTAAAGGCTGGCAATTCAAGACTGTTTATTGTTGCATGGGGCTATGTTAATCTGAGTATGCGATGAAGAGAAACACAAAAGCATACGCTTTAAAAAAGGAATTGAGAAGGAAATATAATTCAGAAGTTTCATTTCAGCCTTCTTGGATGTCTTTTTGAATCAGTGTCTTCTGGCACAGTGTGGACTTGGCGAGACACCAATCTGAGCACAGTGGGACTCAGTATTGTAGACCATGACAGACACAGTTTCTGAAAACTGGGAAAAACAGAAAACAAAGTAAGGAAAAAGTGAGCATGCAGAACAGAGCAGCTTGCTGCTTGAATTCATCTGAGTGCAAACTCAATGCCGCCGTATTGCTGCTTCCATCAGAAGACAAAAGGAACCACAGTTTGTAATACCCCACAGGTGTGAACCAAGAACATTCTTTTTGTCTTACAACTGAAACCCGGCACAGTAACAATTCCAACAAAACAGGGAAAGCACAGGAGCCACACCACTCACTTATTTCTGATACCCACCATATGCTTTAGGGCATAAAGGCAACCCATTGTCAAATTAAGAGGTTTCCACACCAGAAATTCTAAGGAGATCATCTGATCATGGAGAAAAAAAACAGATGAAATATGTTGCATGCAAACTCTGCATATGGTAAGTATTCCAATCTGGTTAATTTTCTGATTTTCTTGTTTTCCATCACTGGCACGGTATTCGTTATATAAGCGTTGCAGTAAAAACTCAAAGCAAACTTGTTAATCCTTAACAACAGCTACACATACCATTCTATATTCATCAGAAGCTCTGTCAGTTCAAAATCAGCCATCAGAGTAATGACAAAGAGCTTAAAAAAAAAAAAATAATAATAATAAAAGGATTTTTTAAGATAGTGGCTGACAGGAGAATATAATAAAGTCTGAGGAATGGTTCAGATAATGTAAAGCAAGTAATAAGGAAGCATTAAGGAAAATTCAGGGGGACTATCAAATACAGTCATCCCAAGTGAAATTTATAGTTAGCTGTTGAATTAGTATTTTTAAAAATTCACAGCTGAAACAGTTTGTGTCCTCTCGGGTTTACAAACTGATAGAGGAAGAAAGTAGTTTCTACCACATTTCAGACAGACTCTAACTTATCCAAGGTAGAATAATCTGTAGCAGTTTAAAAATTAAGCATTGATCTCCTGACTCAGCCTACTGCTCTAATCAGAAGACAGAATCATTCTTTGAAATTGTCAACTGAGACATTTTATTAGATGTCTGAGCTAGCAACAATGGGGTCCAAACTCCACAATCAAATACATGTTATTTGGCAGCTTTCAGATTGCAAGGCCATGTAAGCTTTCTGCTGTTGAAGGCAACAGGCTGCTTTAGGTTGAATATTTTTATGTTAATTCCAAAAGTCATTTTCCTGTGGTTAGTGGAAAATATTGCTTTATGGGGTTCTGATGAAGTTTTGATATCAGACTAAAAAAGACCTTCTACATTAATCTTTTACTGTCAATAGGTTTAGTATCGTGTAATGTACATTTTGGAAGATTAAGTACATTTCTGTTTCTCCAAACCTGGTCTATTCATTGTAGCTCCGATTGTGAAACTATTTAGGTGAGATACAGATCATTCACTTTCGATCATATTGCTGACTCTATCTTTTGATTTAATTACATTGCATTTAAAAACCCATTTATAATTAGATGCTACCTGGCAACATCTTAGAGGACCTGCCTGTGAATAACCACAAAGTCCTTCCAACTTCTTTCTGTGTTGCCTTTCATAAACTCAAATGTGGTCTAGCAGCCAACAGACAGATCACAGCCTGCTGAGTGGATCAGTATTATCTTGCCGTGTTGTTTTTCCCTTGGAAAAGTCATCTCTTTTTCCTAAGCATAAGCTGTTTCTTATAAAATGAATGAAGAAGTTTGTGCAAAACTTTCTGCTAAGGAGAAAAGTCATTGCTGTAGCCTCTCACACGGCAATGCTGACTTCATGTTAAGAGCAGCTCTGAGTAGAAGGAAATCAATCTGTGCAGAGCACTGTCAGGATGTGGAATGCCAGACAGGCATTCACCTGAACTGTTCAGAGTCAATGGAGAGAAACAAAGAACAATTTGATCTGTTTTAGGCATTTTCTGTAGGGTGAGATGAATTGCATCTTAAAAATGGCTCTGTTGAATGGTAAGGCCACTGAGACAACCAGGTCCAATATAGGTATCTGCACTGTAGACATCTGAAAATCTCTGCAATGATAAGCTAATTGACTGGGCTCACAGGAGAGCCCAATGTGGAACAGCCTTTCTACACCACCACTTCAGCCTTTTAGACTGGCAGCTTTATTTATTCTGGAGAGACCATCTTTTTACTTGGAATTAGTTTTGCACTTGCAACCAGAAATGTAAGAGGCAAGATGGTAAAGCTTCTGCTAACAACGGAAACTTCATCAAGTGAACATACAATCCCTCACAGAGCTACAACAGCATGTGTGTGATGTAAGTGCAGTCAGTATGATTTATCAACATGTACTTGAGCATTTTGGATTTTTTTTTGTTTTAAATGGAGTTACATATACTTCTGCCTAGAGTGTCAAATGGCCAAGTAACAGAACTAAATCTAGCCCTGCCTGTAGGACAGCAGGCAAAGACTAAAATTCTGTCTCCTTTAAAGTCAGCAGTAAATCTGTCTTTGGCCTTGATGGCAACAGCCTTTTTATTATTTACCAGGACTTCTCAGACTGTATGTTGAGGCATCATCACTCAGAAAAGAGAACATCTTTATAAGAAACAGTATTTCACAACACATATATAAAGTAAACTAAATGTTACTGGTCTCTGCTGCAGGTGAAACATCTTTTCCACTGTCTGTTTTTTTACACTGTTTTTTTTTCATGCGTTCTACCACCTTTTTATGCTGTCAATGAACTAATAATTTCTGTTTTCACCAATTTGTCATCCATTCTTCTCCATGCAGGACTTCCTTCCTTGTAAACATTTTGATCAGAAAGAATAGTATTTCCTTCATATTATGCAAAGCTTGGGTTACAAATTACCAACCTATGCATGTTTGCCCCTTATTTACATAGTTTTCAATGGAATAAAAGCTGTCAAAAAACTTGCTCTCTCTGACCTTTATTTTCCTTCTTTTTTTTCTTCTTATTTTTTTAAGATTTCATTGATCTGATTTCACTTTTACTTTATTTCAGCTGTAACTGTTAATCTAAATCAAAATAATGGAGACTGCTGTCTACTGGATACTGTGTCAGTGATGAAAGATAGCAAATCTGCCTACTCAGAGGGGTTCTTTGCTGTCCGGGGGCTAGTCTGTCACTGAAATTACCTGCATAACATGGGAAATGATAAAATCATAGATGGTAGACAAGATGTGACTTGGCTGGGTTGGGAAAACAGCATTACTCGTTTTGTAATTATTAGGAAATACAAACTGGAACAGAAGAACAGAACAGAAAGAACTGTAGAAAAATTATTTATCATCGATAAAAAGTTTGAGAGGGCTATCCTGAAGCTGCAGCCACAGAACCCTGAGCCACCCGTAGCACTGGTTATCTGAGCTCCTGTGGGCTTACCAGGGCTATGCTTTACATACAAGGAATACATATATATTTTCTGTTATGTTCTTTTTGCCTGTGGACCACAGGTCCTGTCCTGTAGCTGTGTATGCAAGTCACCAACTGGGAGAGGTTAAGATATTTTAACTAGCTGGTGCAGCTATTAAACGTTATGATTTATGTCATAAAGGAAGATTAGCACTGGCAAGCCCTCCTGATATCTGAAGAGCTGTGTCTGAACTATGTGACAGGCAGGAGAAAGAAAGCAGACAAGCCAAGAAAGCCCTTTTTTTGCTGTTCCAGATAATGATCAAATGATGTGGGATTGGGATCACTTGATGATGATGAGCAGACCATGGGATCAGATGATGACTGTGGACTCAGAGGGAGTGGTGGATATCATCTGATGGAAGTTATAAAAAGGTTTCTCTCAGAGGCTATTTTCAAATAACAGAAAGCACTGCTTACAGCATATAGTAGTTCTAAGAGATGATCAAGATGTTAAGGAAAAGCTTAGCCCCATTTTTCCTTGCCACATGATGGGTTCAGGGACAAAATTGTGCTGGGATTCACAAATCAATGTTCATCTAATCTTTTTCTGCATTTGGTTTGGGGAGGGAGGAGATACTAGTTGGGATTTGAGGGAATTTTGTTCCATGGTCAAATATCTGTAGAAAAACACGGAAAGGAGCAGTGTCAGGACTTCACATTTTGGAAGTTAAGAAAAAAAAACCCACCAAAACCACAAAACCAGGATGTGTGGGTCAGAGGCAGGACCCTGGGCTAAGGTAGGACACATCAGCAAGGATATTGGTGAAGAGGTGAAGGTAAGGAATGGTCTCTCAGTGGTTTCCATGGGTATTTCTCGGTGTTCTCAAAAGAATCTCTGAGTATGTCAGGCTTGAAACTCAACCAAAAGCAGTGTATTCCAGAAGGAGGAGGTGTACAGGACAATCAAGATTTTTGGGCCATTGGGCATCAGGTCTCCCTTTCACAGTAAACAGGGGAACAATTTCTCTAGAAGACTGCTTACCTGTTTGGATCAAAGGAAATCCCATCATAAGGGTTCAAATGCAGCACTCTGGCCTTTATCCAGGAGAGGGCTTTCAAAAAGCAGAGTGTAATAGCTGCTATAATTTATAGTAGCATTTACTTAAGCAATTATCTCTTATCTGAGTTTCCTAAAACTTCCTGAAATTGTTCTCCTGTTCTGTGAGGTGCCTTACATCCTGTGATATAATTTGACTCTCTAGGGTCCTTGTTTGCAGACCTAAAAAAAAAAAAAAAAATTAAATCTTCACTCATCCCTGTAATCAGTTTGAATCTGTTGCCTTGCTTAACTCAACACACTTGTTTTTCAAGTTAGATTTTTTTTTATGGTTTCCAATAAGATGTAGACTCTGCAGTAGCTAGCATTTAATTTGAGACAGTTTCCTGCCTCTTTTTTCCTTTAAAGATTAGAGCAGTGCCCAAGGAAGTCTATGTATTTGATTGTGAGCATCCAAGAAAAGGGAGATAAATTTTGTTTTAGTAAACAGTAACGTGCTCAGACACAGAAGCAGAAGTAGGAATTAAAGAAGTAAATTCATTAGACTACTACGTTCTAGTTTTCTTAGTCATCAACGTGTCTTTATATGATGTCTTTATTTTGCTAAGATGTGAACTTCATCACTGGTCAAAATTATAGTACCACATCCTTATCTCAGGTTATTTTCTTCTAAGTCAGAAGCTTACAATGCTCTTTTTTCCTTATTACACCTTCCTGAAAGGATGTATCTGTCTAGATACTACCTTCCCTCTCCTACAAATATACTACAACCTCTATCAATTACAACCTCTATCAATTACGAGCAAATATGAAAGAAGTAGAGCTTTGGGGGTAGGGTTTTTTGTTGGTTTGTTTCTCAGTGTGTTTTTGTCGTTGTTAACATTCTAGGGTAAAAACTGACCCAATATGATACATAAACACTGAAGGTGATGAAACAGTTCCCAGGTGTTCGCACCAAACTCTAAGCCTCTTTTGTTTCTAGCACCTGCTTTTCCCATTTTGTTACTATCTTCTAACTTCAGCATAGGCTGTTACCACGTTGTGCTGTTTACGTAATTGTACTGTACAAATGCCTCTGTTTAGGAGAAATTATTAATTAATTATATAAAGAATCAGATGTGAAAGATTTTGTGTGTATGCACACCTGTTAAACACGCATGTTTGACTTCAAGGCTTCATTTAGCATTACAAGATGACCACCTTATTCAAAGGTGACAAAGCTGTGAGGTATACGGGTGGTCCAAAAAGAGTGCTAACGAATCTTCTGTGAACTATCTAAAATAACACAAGGATAATGGTATTCCTGTAAGATATTTCTTTGCTGTCTGTGAGGAATATGTTGTTTTCAACTTTAATTCCTGAGGCGAATTTCAGGCTGTGGCACCAGCAGGTGAAATATTTACAGATCAGTTAACATAGATGGATGCAGTCAGAGAAGATGAACTGTGAGATTGTGAATAAAAATACTGTTATGTTTGGTATTTCAGCTGGCTATGGGTGTGTATGGAAAAACAGGGGATGCAGGCTAAAATGGGCCTCTAGTGCAAGTTATTGCATACAATTAGAGGCCTTAATCCTGACTTTTACATAGAATCATAGAATCATAGAATGACCTGGGTTGAAAAGGACCACAGTGATCATCCAGTTTCAACCCCCCTGCTATGTGCAGGGCCACCAACTACCAGACCAGGCTGCCCAGAGCCACATCCAGTCTGGCCTTGAATGCCTCCAGGGATGGGGCATCCACAACCTCCTTGGGCAACCTGTTCCACTGTGTCACCACCCTCTGTGAGATTGTTCCCTTCAGCCTGTGTATCTTATCTAATCTGTCAAATCTCCCCATAGAGAGTAGGGCCTCTGTCACTGCGTTTCAGAATAAAGCATTCCATAACTGGGCAAACACTGGTGCACAAATGTGTTTTTTTGTTTTTTTTTTTTTTTTACCTGTTGCATCCACTTTAGCAATCTCTACTGGCTTCAAAATATGCATGTAATCATATACTGAATAAACTCGTTTCATATAGCCTGTGCTAATCTTAACACTATGATGTCATCTGAAATCCACAGTATTGGAGAAACGTGTTTTAATATTCAAGCTCTTTTGATCATGCCTCGTAAATCAATCCCTCAATCTCTTTAATTATTTTAATTGCTCTTCTTTAAATTTCCCTTGCGTGTAATTTTCTAATAGGAAGATTCCCCAAAATATCCCAGGCATGACCTAGTTAAGTAGTAGGCAAAGGGTAGTCATGCCAAAGGAACGGAAGAGAAAAATCTGTTAGTTTCTCCCTCGGTGATGGGATCCATCACTTGAAGGCATCTGTGGGCTTTCTGATGTTTCTGCTCTGTAAGACTACATATAATTTACTGTCTGCTTTCACTCCTACAGGTCAGTACTGCAGATTTCTTCCTCTTGTTGGATACTTTCCTGCGGCTATATCAACATTTCCACTGTGAACCTTTTATTTTCCCACCCATATTCCTTTTTTGAATTTGTTCACGCTGTTTTGCCAGCTTTCCCATCTCCACCTAACTTAATGAGCAGCTGTGAAAACCATTTATATCTAATTATTGTCCTTTACATTGAAATCTAAGAAAGATTTGATATTGTTCTCAGAAATAATTAATTTAGCCTTTCCAGCTCTTCAGATGAAGTCCAGTGATGATCCATAAAATTCCCAAGCATATAAAAAAGAATAGGGTAAGATGATTGTTCTGTTTCTTTCTTTCCATAGCAAGTTTAATTAAAAAGATAATGCTCCACCCATCTTCCAGTACTAGTCTAGAATGGTCGGCCTTAAGTAGCAAAATTAATGCCAGGAAAAGATCTGCTCTACTTTTTCCCCTGTAAATTGGTGAAGTTGTTCATGTGTATATAAGGGCATAATTGAGCTAGGCTCCTGGCACGTATGAACAAATACTTGAAGGTATATTTAGGTGACAACATCACCATTACTTTCTTCTGACTATTCCTCAATGGAAAGATAATGTAATTGCTTCAGCTAAACAAAAGGCATTGGTTATTTCCTTGTTGCACTGAAGTCTAAGACAGTAAGCTCCTGTATGTAATAACTGAAATGACTGCTACTGTTGCAAAGGTGAGAGACATCAGAGATCATAAAATACGGGAATTTTCCGGGCTGTCCTGTGGCAGCTTTATACCTGAAAAAAAAAAAAAAAAAAGAGAGAGACCAGAGATAGTGGCAAGGAAGCAATGAATTTTCATTTATTTATTTATTTATTTGGTTATTTGGTTATTTATTTATTTATTTATTTTCTCTCTGAGGGCACAGCACTAAGAAAAAGCAAAACTCTTGGTGAAACAGCAATGTGCACACCCAATTCCTCGCATTTGGGGAATCAGGACTGGTGCAGTCCCCTGTATTACATGCAGGACTGGATCAAATACGTTTAACAGGAATTTGCACAACCCCATACTTTGGCTAACTAGTTTTTCTTAACAGGTCTCTCATGGATTGGCAGAGTCAAATCAACACCAGCTGACAAAAATGAAATTGCTGCAAACCTGCAGACATCTCTGGCTTTTTTGATACATGTCTCCAGGGAACGTTTTTGCTTTACTCCAGATCTGTGGAATTGCAGAGCAGGCAATGAAAGCTTGCAACAGAAAAAAATGTTACCGCAACTTATAGAAATAATGACTGTGATACATTAGCTTATGTAAAAGTGATTTCTTGTAAATCCTTTTTATTTCTTGTAAAACTTTTTATTCTTTAAGCTGCAGAATGCCAGGAAATCACTGATACTGTTGTACTGTTCACATTTAGATCTCGTTTTTGCAGATTTCTGCAAGAAAGGAATCCAAAGCTGTAACATTCGCAGTGCCTGACAACATTAATCATTGATCCTATTACTAACCGCTTCTGGGTGGGACGTTGCTGGGTTTGTAATTACATATGGCTCCTATCATTTGTGGTTTCCGCAAGCAATTCTAGTTATCCTTCGTTAAAGACTTTAAATAAAAGGTCTGTGAGATTCTCCAGCGCTAGCGAAGCTATGGGAAGGTAGCAACCTCTCTGTTCGGTGAGGGCAAGGGTGAGGAGCAGATCGGCGGCCCCAACGCTGGGGCTGCCCTTGCTGCTGGAGGCTGCTCCGTGGCCCCGGCGCTAGGAGACCGTCCAGGAATTTCGTTACGGGGGACTGAATCTTAAAAGAAACGGGTTGTTTTTCTTTATTTTAGCCTCACGGTGCGGGCGGGAGCCGCCTAAGGGAGCACCCTCCGCCGCCATCTCCCGCCTTTTTCTTCTCCTTCTCCTACTCCTCCCCCCCCCCCCCCGGCTCCCCAGCGGCGGCCGCCATCTCGCCGCCCCCACGCCACCCTCCCCCTCGACCAACCCTCAGCCCCATCCCTGTGCCGAGGGGTCGCCAACCGCCGCTCCGCCATCACGGCCCCGCCCCGCCTCCATTACAGCCCCGCCCGGCCCGGCTCGCTCCCACCCCCGCGGCGCCGCCGCAGCCCCGCGCACATATAGGCTGCCCGCCGCACTCTGCGCGCCGCCGCCGCCTTCTCCAGGCATGGCACAGGGCTCTACCTCACTATGGCAGCAGCGCGGCACAGCACCCTGGACTTCATGCTTGGCGCCACAGGTAACGGCGCGGCGGGGCCTCTCCCCGAGCTTCAGCCTTTCCCCCCGCCCTTCACCCCTGGGGGTCGGGTCCCCTCCTTGGCGCTCGGCCCCGTGCAAGCACTCTGCGGCCTTATCTCGCAGCGGGCTCAGCGCGGCCTCCTGCTGCCCCAGCAGGCCTGCGGTAGGGCCGCATGCGGTGCAGGTGCCCTCGGGCCGCCTGCTCGCTGCGCGTAGGGCCCGCTGGAGGGAGGCGGAGGTGGCGAGGCGAAGCGGGTCCCTCTGGAGCCGCTGCGAAGCCGTAGGGTGAAGGAATTGATAATAAAACGCGGCTTGAGGTGAGCTCTCGGGTTTTACGAAGCCCTGCTCCGGAGCTATCTGTAGAGGGCACGTTCGAGCCGACAAACGGAGGGGAGCCACCACGTTTCTCTATGGTCAAAATGGGTAAAATGTGGGGGAGAGCTGAGATGGGTGACCGAGCACCGGGTGCTGAGCCGGGCCTGCCGCACTGCGCGTGGCCCTTCCTCGTAACTCCCGCAGGGAGGCGGGAACGAGGGCAGTTATCCGCATCTACACGAGGGATGTATCAGTATCTTGGGGGAGGAGGGAGATTTCCTCTCATCCCAAGGGCTTTGTTGCATGCTGTGCCCTTGGTGGCTTTGCAGCATTTGTGCTTCGGTGAGATACTGAGAGCAGGGAAGGGATGAGATTCTAATGGCGTTGTTGTCGGAGCAGTTTGTTTTAGAATGCTCTGATGTATTTCGTGGCAGAAGTCTTTCAGTCTGTTTCATAGTGAGGTTTTACAGTGTGGTTTCAGCACTGATAGTGACCTGACACCGAAAAAGATACAGTATATAGTCCTGCTGTTGTCCTTGCATCTTGCCCTTGCTTGATTTTGACAAAACCAAGAAACTAAGTAGCTCTAAAACCTGCTTTTGTGGACCCTCCTGCTCCCTTTTTCTCCTGCCCTTGACTCAGTGA
The DNA here is from genome assembly GCF_019238085.1 of Lagopus leucura. Lineage (NCBI taxonomy): Eukaryota > Metazoa > Chordata > Aves > Galliformes > Phasianidae > Lagopus > Lagopus leucura. The sequence goes on from NW_024962262.1 coordinate 61,030,798, forward strand.
CCTCTTTGCCTTTATGGTTTCCTGAGCTTCAATGCATAGTATCAGTGCTGGCATCTGCATAACAGTCAGGAGTGGTGGGGGGAGGAGCAGGACTAGGTGTGTGGAAAATAAGCTAGAGGTAGATTTCCCTGCTCTGTGGTATGGAAGCTGCAATATTAGTTAAAGCCACTATCACAGTGTCTTCTTAAACTTATCTGAAAACAGACAATGCTTTCTCCTTCATTTCCATTTATCTTTGAAGACAATATTTGCATCTCTCTCCAGTTAAGATGGATCATAGAAACAACCAAAGTTGTAAAAGACCCACAAGATCATCAAGTCCAACCATCCACCTATCAATAGTTCTCATTCAACCATATTCCTCTCCACAACATCCAAATGTTCCTAAATGTACCTGAATGGGAGTGGAGGACGGACCAACTGTAGAAGAACTGCTGTATGGTCCAAAGGAGGGGAGAATCTTTTTTTCCCTCTCTTGTGCTTGTTTAAGCATGGTAGACACCTTGAGTGAGAAGTGAAGAACTTCACCCATAACTGCTCTGAAGCTAATTGTCCTGTGCTCATGTGACATTTTCCTCTCATCTATTGCTTGTGGCCCAGAGCATAAAGAATTGTCCATAAAGAAAAAGTGATGAAGGTAAACTTGGTGGTGTTGAAGGAGTTAAACTTTATAGCCAAATCGTAGATCACCAACTGATTACTTTTTTCCGTGTAAGTTACATGGACAATAAAACCTGGAAGTGTTCTGTTGTTATTTAGAAAACCCACTCATTCATTTTTTTTTTCTTGCTCCTCTGAGGCTTATATGTTATCATTACATTTCAGCTGAATTATCTCAGCAGAGTCTGACCTTCTTGGTAAGCGCACGCTCTTTACACCTCAAAATGTTACCTGTCCTCAGTTTGACAGATTATTTTTAGTGGATCTTACAGCTTTCGATTTCATAGCTTGTAGAAACACAAAGATTTTGGGCTATGAGCATAGGTATTCTTCAGTAGTAAGTTTGTATTATATTATAATGAATCTTGCAGTGAGTGTACGTGGTCATGGTGTCTATTTCTTCAGTGTGTGTTGGAATTGTTATATATGATGATTGAAGCCATTTGAATATGCTTTTCAGCGTAACTTGTTTTAATCCTCAGTCTTTTGAGGGCCCTGAGGGAATAAAGGAGGGAGTGTATGGTTGCATGTCAATGAGAGGATCTGCAGTACGTGGCACTGTATGGATTTCGGGTAGGATTTTGATATGTGAATGCTTGATATGTGAATCCCCATCTGGAGTACTGTGTCCAGGTGTGGAGCCCTCAGTACAAGAAAGACATAGAGATTTTGGAAAGGGTCCAGAGGAGGGCGACTAAGATGATCAGGGGGCTGGAGCACCTCCCCTATGAGGACAGGCTGAGGGAGTTGGGCTTGTTCAGCCTGGAGAAGAGAAGGCTGCGGGGTGACCTCATTGCAGCCTATCAATACCTGAAGGGAACCTACACCCAGGAGGGGAGTAAACTCTTCAAAAGGGCTGATAACAGCAGGACTAGGGGAAATGGTTTTAAGTTGAAGGAGGGAAGATTTAGGTTGGATGTTAGGGGGAAGTTCTTTACTAGGAGAGTGGTTAGGCCCTGGAACGGGCTGCCCAGGGAGGTTGTGGATGCCCCATCCTTGGACGTGTTCAAGGCCAGGTTGGACGGGGTCCTGGGCAACCTGATCTGAATGTGTATGTTTGGTGGCCCTGCTAGGCAGGGGGGTTGGAACTACATGATCCTTGAGGTCCCTTCCAACCCAGGTGATTCTGTGATTCTGCTTACACAGCCATGCCAAGAAGGACCTGGTGGTCCTGCTGGACACGAACTAGCAATGTGCCCTTGCACCCAGAAACCAGCAGTATCCTGGGCTGCATCAAAGGAAGTGTGGCCAGCAGGGTGAGGGAGGTAATCCTGCCTCTTAACTCTCTGCTGATGCCTCAGCTGGAGGAATGTTTCCAAATGTGGAATCCTCAGTACAGGAGAGACATGGACCAGCGTCCTTCATCTAGCTGTAGTGTCCCTGTTCACTTACTCAGTTAGTAGCTGCAAAATGGTATAGGTTCTGATGGTGATCTCTGCTGGCTTTTTTTTGTTGTTGTTGTATGCTAAAACCCTTTACAAAATCTTCCTCAGGTGGCTTAGTCTCTCCAGGTATTGGGCAGTAGCTCATACTGAACGTATGCTTTTGTTCTGAGGAATGAATGCTGTATCTTGAGTGAATAATTTGTGTAGTAGGCACTTCTTTTTTTAAGTGTAAGATTGATAGTTGTTGGGGATATTGAGTGATACCAGAATGAAAACATGGTGGTAGGGAAGTTTAAAAAGGAGAACGTGGTATTTCTCTTGTTGGTTTCAGATGGGAGTGGGGGAAGTGCAGGAGAAGAAAGAGCACTGCCTTGGGAATGAGGTTGCTTGGGTCACATGAACTTAAGCATGCCAATTTCCTGTAAAGTTGAAAGAAAACTACAAATGTCTGTTAATGTAGTACAGAACTAGTAAAAGAGTCAGAAGAAAAGGGCCTCTTTTATTCTGTCTTAATAAAAATATTTCTAATAATGAATCTTCATGAGATTTTAATAGGCTGTTTGATAGAAGCAGGTCTGAACTTTTGAGTAAGGCAACCTGGCTTTGAGGTGGTCTCCTCAAGAGGTGTTTAAAGTAGCAACTGTAGAGCAGAAGTATCTTGCCTACCTGTGGCTCCTTGAGCTGATAAGTGGACGACTTCTGCAGGCAGGCATTGTGGTATTCCTAACCCTAAAATACAATTATGAGTAGTGTTTTAATGAAACCCTTGTTTGTGAAAAAGGAGTGGTTCGTTTTCCTTTTATAATTAGGGTGGTGGAGGCCTTAGTCATGCTTCTGACTTTTGGGCTGTTAGCATTCCTATCCCATTGATGGGTTAGTTCATCAGAAGCAAGGAATTTCAGATTTGAGACTCCATTCAGACTTGTTCTTGGCTATCCCTTCAGAAAGTTGCTTTGAAAAGGTAAAAGCTCATTGGGAAAATAACTTGAAATGTGTTACTGTTTAGGGTTGTTGGGGGAACTGCACAGTTTGCAGCTGCACAGATGTGCTGGTAAAATTTAGTGCGGGACATAGGTGTGTGCTGGTGTGAGGGGGGAAAGCAGAGATTATTTGAGCTCATGCATTTAATGAAAAAAGTTCTTATAAAACTGTTGCGTGAATTCACTCTGGGAATTCCAGGGCTGTAGTGCAGGTAAGGCAGAACTTGTGTTTCTAAGGAAAAGGGGAAGTGAATGTGTGTGCATGTGGAGGAAAACAGAACAAGTGTTTTCATGGAGATGGAAAGAGGAGAGTATGACCTCTTGTAGGCTGAGCTTCCTTTTTCAGGCTCTCTGGCAGTGGCTTTTTTCCTGTCCACGAGGTCTGCAGCTCAATTCTGTAATTGCATGTGGGGGGGAAAAATGTGAGAAATCTGTCAGCAATAGGAAGGCACATAAAAATAACAGCTGCAGCATTTCATGTCTGAAATGTTAATAGATGTGGCCAATATACTGAAAAGTAAGTTCTTTGCTTATCTTTTCTTTTTCCACATACCTTAACTGGTGCTGTGTGTATTGGATTTGACTTATGAAATTTCTCTGTATTCTTTGATCTGTGTTTTGCTGGGGAATTGTACCGCGTGCAGATAAAGCACAAACAAAAAGAGGAGTTGTGTATGTGTTTTAGTTCTGAGGGATTTTTTTAAACAGGATGTGGTGAGGGCACTAACTGCTTTACAAGTTACATGAAATAAGTGAACTTGTCCTGGCTGAAGCATCCCTTAAAATGTAAGAAGGTGCTGTTAACTACTGGCTGTGCTACAACATACGGACTTGTGATGTGCTTCTTAACAATTAAGAAATGCTTTCAGGTGATGCTTCAGTATATGCTTAGGGGTATAAAGGTTTAAAATGTCCTCACAATGTATTTGCAGCTGGGATATAGAATCATAGAATCACTGAAGACTGACTTGAATTTATTAAAAAAAGAAAGTGTATTTTGGGGAAGCAAGACCCCCTTCAAAAAGGAGTAGCAAGCTCCTCTGCCTGTGCTGAATTGTGTGGTGTCTGCTATAGGAAGATACCTTGATGTAGCTGCTGGTTGATTGCCTGCTGAACCAAACAATTCCAGTGCTTATTTATGGCTGATCCCACAAAGATGTACTGAAATAGAAGAAAGCAGGAAGAGATGGTAACTTGGAAACTCTTGCAGAGTTGTTGTTGTTGTTTTTCCACGGTGCTTCAGAGCCTTGTGTATGAAGAAGGAAGGGTTAAACTAATGCTAAATGTTTTGCTTACAGTTTCTAAGCTTATATGTGAAAATCTCATCAGCGAATCTTTTGTGAGTGCTTGGCTATATATAGTTACTTTAATATCATTTCTAATGTTGATGTTGTTTGATATACTAGGGATGCTAGGGCTCTGTTTCATTAATGAGGCAGGTGCCTGCTTCTATGATCCGGGGCTGGCTGCAGTTAGCTAGAAGGAAATGTTTGAGCATACTGTGGGGGAAGCAGCATCTCTTGGCTCTGTAGCTCATCTTGACCAGTTCTGGCAAGAACAGGGTTGTCTGAAGTGCCAAAACATTTGACTGCTGTGATAACATGCAAGTGATACGCTTATCTCTTTACTTTGTTGGTTTATGTTATGTTATCAGAACTTGCTGACTCCTAGCTGATGGTGCATGTGTGAATGAAGATCACACAGATCAAGGTTAAACAAGACCCGAGTAAATGCCTTCTGGGGCTTGCAACTACATTATTGACCTTGGTTAAAGGTGTATTTGCAGCCAGCTTACAGCTCCAGGTCAGGAATGAGCCCATGTGTGTTGTGCTGCTCCAAGCAGTGCCCCGCAGGCCTGCAGCCTCTTGTTCTTACAGGCTGGAGCCAGGGATGGGCCTGCCCTGCCTAGCAATGTGAGGCTGCCCTATCAGGAGGCCTTTTCATAAGAATGGAAGCTTCCTATTTTTAGCAGCATGGGTTGCTGTAAACCCATTCCCTGCTTTTGTTGGTTTCCAGTGCTGAAGAGTAAAACGCTCTCTGAGAGGAATTCTGAAAATAGTTATCTGAATCTCCCACGTGATGTAAAGAATTTAATGGCTGCCTGTTGGGGCACGAAGCATCTCTCCCATGTGAAGGTGAAAGATGCAGCATGAGAGAGGTTCTCCTGAGGGCTTGGTTTGAGGCCATGGAACAAATTCACACAGGAAATGAGGGCTGCTTTTGACATGAATATTTCTATTTGAGGTAAACTTCTGTGCCTTTTAAATAACAAATGCATTATGCATAGCAGCCATGCGGTGAAGTTTTTTTCCCTTCTTGTAATTCTCATTCTTGGAATGGGAAAATACTTAGGACAAGTAGTTACTGTCACCTTGCTTCATGTATTTCTGGAAAATGGTCGGGTTCCAGGTGATTGATAATAAGCTGGGGAGATTGAGCGTGTACAATTCCCATTATGAAGTACACTTTTCTTTTGCTTATTTTTTTAGATGGAAGGGCTACAGATGTTTCAACAAGTGATAATATTGTTTAAAATGCAAACAGACTTTGTATACCAGTTCATGGACTTTAGTTTACATGATACTGGAAGAGACACATGTAGCTAGCGGAGCCTGTTGAAACCACCCATGTGGATATTAAGGTTTGAGCTTTGTGTCAGATGAAGGAAGTCTTAGAGCATGTATATACTGAAGTATGGCACCTCTCTGCTCAGACTTAAGGTATGAAAAATGGTTTGCAAATGCCCCAGGACCAGATCTATTGGGATACAGAGTTACAGGAAGTTTAACGAAAAACAGCCTTTTCATGCGGAATTCAGTTTGACCAAGAAGCAAGTCTTGGAAGAGTCTAGGCTCTGAGGCTAAACAATCTATTTCGTGTCTGATGCATAATTGTTTCTTCTATTGAACAACAGTGAATTTCTACAAAATGGAAAAAACATAATCTTACAAAATGAAGTAATGAGAGGGAAGATAAGATTTTATTTCATAAGCTTTTTTGCTAGTTTAATAATTAAAAGAGCAGTGTGACTTTCCTAATGTCAGATACTGTTTTTAAGGCCTGTAAACATTTCTTCCATGGCTACCACAGAGCAGCAGGGCTTCTGATGAACTGTTGCTTAGCATTCCAGAAAATCTGCAATTAAGAAGTTGTTTACCATCACTTAGCTGTAATTAGATTCCGGGTTTAGCAAAACAACTTTTGAAGTCTATAATTTGAGGAAAATACAGGAAGAAATTATCAATATCAAAGTGAATTGGAAAGAGTTTGGTAACGTTATTTAAATCTGCATGTTATCTCTGTGTGTCTGCGAAAGATGTAGTGACCTAGCAGTTCTTTCCTTCTTTTGCCTGTTTCTATAGGAGCAGTGCTGAAGTAACTTTTGGTTCAGGGTTGTCTGGGCTATGGGAATTTGGTGTCTTAAGATTTACTTTCTTTCTAGTGGACTGCTCTTACAGGCCTCACGTTGCTTAGCTGAAAAACGGTAGTCAGTAGCTAGTTGAAAACATTCCCCTCAAAATGTACCCAGCAATGAAGGCTACTGGCAGCTTTGCTGATATATAACAAGGGGAAAGCCATCTGTGTGTTTTCTTGTGCATTCTCTTTAAACTTCCTTAGTGCATTGTAGTTAGGAATCATCAGTGGTGAGTTCTTAGATGTTGGTGAATCTGCTAGTGGGAATCCCGAGCTGGTGTAGTGAATAAGCCAGGAAAGGTTTGTTTGCAATGCCTGACTTGCTGAGTAACTCCTTTCTGTCATCGGAGATGATAATCAAATGCTTATGCAAAGATGATCAAGGGAGGTTCTGGAAAGTGCTTATTCTTTGTCTTCCTTCTTTCCCCCTCAGGTTGTTTCAGATTCAGACATGCTACAAATATTTTAACCTTGACTTTGCTGGCTCTGCTGTACTCAGCCATTGTTACAGCAAAGCGTTACTTTTACCTTCTATTTTATTTACGATGACCATAATAAGTTCTGCTATAGACCAGTGTCTGCTGTGCTTGAGTGCTTTTCTTTTTGCATGGGTGTGCATTTTCTGGGATGCTTTTGTGGAGGATGATTACCTTCTCCTGGAGAGGAAGATGTGTGTACATGGTGTTACTTCCAACTTTATCAGATTTACATCATGTAAGCGAATGGGTAGAGATAGGTGGCAAGGCTCAAGTTTAACAAGGCTCAATTGCTTCATATAAGTGATTTAAGCCTTCTTTCAGTGGTTCTCCATGGTTTAGTAAGACAGCCTCTACTTGAGTGTGTGGCTGTACTTGTAGCAATCCCTGAGATAGCTGCATCCTCAGCTGGTTGATAGGAGTTATCCTTCCTTACCACTGAGTGCCTCTAAAAAGCAGAATGCCTTCAGTGAGGCTCTGATCTTCTGAATGTCAGTTATGTCACTTGGGGAAGTACTCCTGAGGGTTGACTCAGTAGGAATTAATATGCAGCCCAGTTAAAATAAATAAATAAAGTGCTCATGTCTACAGCTAATTTTAAATTAGTCATCAAGTGTGAGCCAGCTCTAAGTTGATAGCAAGTATTTTATTTTGGTTATTTCAGTATGCATCTTGCAGCAACTGACTCTTTGTGCTTGAAGAGATTTGCCTGTACAGCTAGTAACCTCATGTATCCAGGTGCTTGCTTATTCAAACACAAAAATGAATTCGGTTAGCATACTGGTTTAGTGACTAGCTTTGCATTAAAGTGTTCTGTCATTGCTGTGATCAGATTATTACAGAAGAACTGGTAGTATGTATGTAGAACTCTTCCCTCATCTCCCTCTCGTGTCACTATGGCACTGGCAAGATCTTCTAGTGGAGTTCTGACCTTTGACTGTCTCAGATTTGTTTATAGCTAGGTAGGTCACTGGCAAGTAGTTTTGTACAAACAGTTGCTCCATAAGCAGCTGCTGACAGAAGAATGTAAGGATACATTAAATCTGACTTTGTTACAAGCTAAAAGGTTGCATAGACTTTCTTGAATAGCATTAAGATGCTATAATGTGGATGTGAGAGTTCTCTAGGATTACTGCTACTCTTTAGTGTAATTGAATTAAGTTATTCCACATCCGAGAGCTTTGGATTCATTTGAGATTCTTATATTCAGTTCTCAGGTAACTAGCTGGACTGGCTGTGCCACAGAGGGGTGCATGCACAACTGTGGGTTTGGTTTTTGGTGGAAGAGTCAGACCTCAAGTGACATAGTCTTGCCCCAAGGGTTTGTGGTTACATCACTAGTTAAGTACTAATTCACCCTTCCTGCTTGCTCCTTTTTGCATTAACGTTACCTCTTAAAATATGTCTCTGGAGCATGAGATGACACTGCTAAAGTAATGGAACAGGCAAGAATATAGAAATGAGGAAAAATAGGAGTGCTCTGTTTGGCACTGCAGTCCTAGGTTGGCATTCGTCAACAGGAGGAGAACATCTAGAGCTGAGCCCCTAATCAATAGGATGCTTTAGGGAAAAGGTGTTAAGTGACTGTGGATTGTGTGTGGCAAAGGAAGAGAGAGCTTGCTTTTAACTTCTACAGAAATCTAGCAGATAGGAGAGTTGAGTATTGCAGGAGGAATATGTTCAGCTAAGGAAAGAGGGAGAAAAATGCGATCCAGGAAAAATCAACAAATGGCATTAAAAACTTCTGGTATCTCACAGAGATTTAGAATCTCATGGAAGTGTTTTGCATGTATTTCTCTTGGCAATCTGAACTGATGGAATGATATCTTGTGAGGAAGGGTAAGGGGCGAATTTTGCTAGGAGCCTTCAGTACTGTGAGAGCTCCTCTTTATTTCTGGTAGACTTCATGAACAATTCCCAAAGGGACACTTGGATGCACTTGATTTATATCAACTGTGGTCCTTACGTAGAGGTACTGGCAAGTTCATGCATTGCTTTGTAGCACAGTATAGCTTGACTTGCCTGTAGTCACTATTTATAGCATGAAGCACTCGGGGTTGTGTTGTGGGGCACAGGATCCATGAAAATTCGCTAGGAAAAAGCCACCTTCTATTCTTAACCTACTGTACTGCAGAATAATGAAATCAAACAAGTGCATAGAGAAAGCTGAAACTGATCTTTCTTTTGTAGAAGTGTGAATAGCAGGTGACTGCTTACCTCTAACTGCCTTTTTAAAACCTCATCCAGTGCTGTGCATGACTTTGATGACTTCTGTGTATAAATTCTCATGGTGTGGTTGATTCCCACAGGTGCAAATTAATTGAAGAGGGTGATTGTAATCTAGCTTTCTGCTACCTGGTGTGCTCTGCTCTCACAAAGCTGGCAAATGTGAAACAAAGGATTTTTCCTGTGAAGGTGTTCCTGACAGGGGACTCCCAGACATGCTTGTTGGTAAAGCACATTGCTTTTCATTTGTATCTGTTAAAGTGTTTTTAATCTCAAGAATGAGGACATAAAGGAATACTTTAAGCAACTGCTGTTAATTTGAGCTCTAGCTAAAGCTTTCGCTGGATAGTGTGTTTCATTAGTGTGAAACATTTAAAGAAAAAATACCCTACCAAAGGATGGTGACTAATAACTAGCTGTCTGCAAGTAACATACTGCTCTGTATTCTCATGCTGAGGGTGGAGGAGCCCTGGTAGTGTGAGGCTGAGATGAGAAATAAGGGAAGGGTTGTCACTGACAAGTTTTATTTCTGTGTTTTGGTCTAAAGCAAATCCATGGCTTTTTGAAATACAAGCACTGGAACCTAAAGTTCCTTGTGAGTTCTGGATTTTAAAACCTGAGTATTTTGTTTGCTGTAGTTACCCTTTAATTCTTTGAGTTCTGTACTCCGAGTGAAGGAACATAACTGAGGTACAATTGACATTGAAAAAATGCCTTGGATCCTGTATGGGAATGAGAAGAACTTCTAAACCTGGTGCCTGGGCTTCCAGTGAACGGTGGTGGCCTTGCTCCTCTGTGGTGCACTTGGCTGGTCTGCTGCTGCTGTCCTCTTCAGCTGATGTTGGGACCTGACCAGGCTAAAAGCTGCACGCTTCTCTCAGTGCTGTACTCGTCATTCTCCTACCTTGCTTCTGTTCATTTGCTTGGCCGGTGAAATTTCTTATAGAGCTGGAATTTTCAGGTAGAGCGCCCACATGTGGACTTCAGGCTTGCACAGTGCGATGATGTAATATATCAAATGATGAGTTTGCATGGCTCTGAACAGTAGCAAGGTGCCAACCATTGAGGCTGCTGTCTTATGTAGTACATGCAGGATATGCTAATAGTATGCTAATTCTCAATGCATTCTTAATTAAGGCATTGCATTTCATTTCATTTGATTTCTTTTCACCTCTCTGTTAAGAGTTTAGCTACCAAGGGAAAAATACAGAAGCATGTGAGAGTGCTTTAACATGATTTATTGTTTCACTGATGTTATGTTCTTGTTCCCTACAGGAAAGGGTTCAAAATCAGGATTATGAGGTGAATATTCTTAAACAAGATATAAATCTGTTCCCATAACTTGCGAAGACTTTAAGTCCTCTGGTATGAGGAGATCTTAAAACATAATTTTTTTTTTTTTTTTAACTAGTCTTGTCCTATAGCAGATCACAGAGATTGGTGTTAGAGTATCTGGTTGAAACTGGCTGGCATTACACATGAGGGACAGCCTGGATGCTTACAGTTTGTGGGGCCTTTGAGCTGTCCTCATGTTTGCAGATGACTGTTAATTCCTGTCTGATAAAACTCCAGAGGAATGTCTGTGATTGTTCCAACATCTCTTGAAGTGTGTTGTGTTGCCAAAACCATCTGGCTTTAACTGATTGGTCACTAACTCTTTAGAGAACTATGCATCTCCCAGATCTTCTATGCAGTATTCTTGTTTCTGTTCCGTGGAGTTGAAATACTGGGTCTTTTCATTCCTTCTGGCAAATATCAACTATTTAAAACAGTATTTCATACTTGGTAACCTGAATTTGCCTCCTTTGTTGCTGAGTAGTACACACATTTGCAAAAAAGGCAACCTACTTGGAATCGGCATTGAGATGTTAATTTAGTCTCTTCCTAGTGGTTTTATCACCATTGTCCTTTTTTCATTTAACACTTGTTAGAGCATATCTCAGTTTGGAGTGAGGTGGTGGCAAGTGGGAGAGAGATCTTGAGATTCCTGAAGCTTTGTGATGCCTTCAAACAACCGCTGATGCCTTAAAAGGAGTCTCCCAACTTTGGTGGATTAATTAATTAGCCCTCCGAGGCAAACCTTGTGTGGTACAACCGAAAGGAGACCTGATGAAAGAGCATGTTATTTTAACTTCATGAAGATAATCGCATAATAGGAAGAAGTTACGCCTGGCTGCTTAGCAAAGAAATCTGCTGTAGAATGATGAGCAGCTTGTGAGGGATTAGAATCTTCATAGAGCAGAAAAATGTGATGACTTATTTTGTGGTCTCTGCCAAAGCATGTCCAACAGGAATCCTTGGGGTTGCTGAAAGATGAATGGGGTTTGAACACAAGTTCTTCCAGAGGATCTCTTTTTCAGCGTATTAAGTGTCTTGCAGGAGTTGCAGAAGTGAAGTGGTGTAGGAGTCAGTTACATACTAGTTCTATGTGAGGTTTCGTGCTAATTTGCTGACCTGGAAGGGTATGGCATGATACTGAAGTTACTGTCTGTGTCATACTGGAACAGCATTAAAGAACATGGATTTTGTAAATGATAAAGGAGTACAGAAAGCAAAACAAATGGCGAACAAGGAGGAAAAAAAAAAAGAGAGAGATCAAGGGGAGAGAAACATCTCTCTCCTTCCCAATGCAAAGCTGCAAAAACTAGGATCAATTTAGGAACTCTAATTATGATTGTTTCTTTTGTGGTTATGTTCTAAAATATGTTGGCTTGACTGTCTCATCTATTATTGCTGGAACCACAGTTATTTAATAGACACTTTGCTTGTTGTGTTCTCGTGATTTTTACCTGACTGATGCTGAATATTAAGTACAAAAATGTAATGGTACAAATCATGTGCATTTCACAGTAGGGTAGGGAAGAAAAAGCTTCATAATGATAGCAGACCTTGTAGATGTTCCCTCAGTGAGGATACAAATCATCAGTGGGTCTGCTTACTGACTGACAGAGGGTTACAGTTGTGCTAGCAGTTAAATTATTCATTGCTCTCTAATGATACTTGTTTTCTGTTAATTAGAATTAACAATTAATGGGGAGTTAATGTGTGAGACATTAAAGACAAGAGGTAAATATCTCAAAATATAAATTAAAGGTCAGACAATATGAGCAGTAAGAAGCAGGGCCTTTTTGCTTCTCATAAGTGTTCTTGGCAAGGTATTGGGAATTGGCTTGCTCTAAACTTAATGCAGATGGAAAATTAAAGGTGCTTTTGCCTCTGTTTCTGTCTGTCTGATGAAAAATGGAATTAACAGTGTAGTCTTCATGGATAACAGATGCATAGGTTGCAGTAATCTGATTTCAATTTGTCTGGTTGCTTGCTTATGCTAGATGAGACAAACTTTGTGCAATTTATTTGGTATAGTTCTCTTCATTTGCTCGAAACATGCATGCATCAGGAACATGCTGGAAGCTATTGCTGGTTGGTTTTTGGAGGTGACACTTGTTTCCAAGGTATCCAAAAGTAATTCCTCTCATTGTGTGGCCTTGGCCCGTGATGTCAGAAGCAAATGTTTGTGGCTTGTAAGCACTGAACCTTCCCATCAATATCCCATTACATTTTGTGGCTGTGAGGCAGCAGAGAAGCAATCTGACACATTGGTGTCTCACACAGAAGTGTAATGGAGGCAAAGGTGTGTCTTTGAATTTCTCTGTGCAGAAAAAAAAATGGCACCCATTGATACTCACCGATGCTTGCTGAATGTTTATGGAGACCAATCAGTGAAGGTGAGCACACTGAGGTGGGACAGTAGGTCACCTCTGTGGCTACAGGTTGTTACAAGCATAGCATGGAGGTTCTTGTTCATCACTGGCAAAAATGCATAGCAAAAGGTGGTGGCTAGGTTGAAAAACAGTGTTTTGTAGCTGAGAATTCCATCTGTTGAACAGTGCTGTTGTGCTCTTTGAATCTGTAGTTTTCATGGAAATAAATAGGAAGCACTAGTTTTTGAGCAGCCTACATGTATGCAGTTGAGGGCTGTGAATAAAACCAAATTGTCTTAGAATAGTTCTTTAATTGGGGCTGGGAGGGACAATGTCAGGGCTAGAAGCAGTGAGTTGTAAACAGTCTGCAAGTAGCTAAGCCAGTTATTTCTCAGTTATTTTAGATCTTTGTGATATTTGCATTTTGTATGGCTATAATGGCTGAGTCTTTTGCACATATGAAGCAAAATGATTATACTCCCCTCACTGCAGCTGTCTGTGGCTTCTCACTGACACAGTTACTGGTGTGACAGTCTCACTAGCTTGGTTTCAGTTCTGATAGGTGTAGCTTTATCAGATCATTGATTAACTTCTGTAGTCAACTCCAAACAGCTGGTGGATCTCAGCTTGTTTTTGGGAAATCTGTTTGAACGGAGTGCTTAAATAGTAGTTATAGCAAGTATTCCTATGCACTTCCAAAAAAAAAAAAAAAAAGACTTTAGGAAAAAAAAAAATCTTATGCATGCACCAAACTCATTCCTTCTAACATCAGCATCTTCTAACTGAAGAAATACTTATGTATAAAGCATTAGCTTGCTTTTTCAAAAGTCCTCAGTTACTTCCAAGTGGATTTATTTTCATAGCATCTTGAAGATTGTGCATGTAAGTCTGTGTTGCCCTAGGTGTTGGAGAAAATGACATTTCTCCCTGGGTTCTTAATCTGCTTGTGGGATGGAATGCAGATGGAAAATTAAAGGTGCTTTTGCCTCTGTTTCTGTCTGTCTGATGAAAAACAGAATTAACAGTGTAGTCTTCATGGAAACAGATGCATAGGTTGCAGTAATCTGACTTCAATTTGTCTGGTTGTTTGCTTATGCTAGATGAGACAAATCTGTCAGAGTAGCCTGACCATTCCTGTGAGAACACCTCACAATACCAATTCTGTCAATCAGTTACTAAGTGGAAGGCTAGTGTGAGTTGTGGAATTATGTTTTTCATGATTTTTTTCATTCTATAACTCTAAGTCACTAAGTCAATACACTTTAGAGGACATATCTCAAATACTTTAATTTAGCAAGCATTGAATATCAAGTAAATTTTGAAATTTGTCTTACTCATCCTACTGTTCCCAGACTAACATGGGTTCAGAAATCTTATCAATCACTCTTCAAGAAGGAAATTGTATGTTTTGACACATGTCAAGGTGGAAGCAAATGCATCTTTGCTTCTATTTTAATTTGTATTAGCATTAATTTAACATTACTGTGTGCTGAGAGTCAGTTGTGTGGTGCATTAAAAATCTTTCTCTTTCGCTTCTGTTGGTTCAAGGAGTGGAAGAGAAAATGACCACTATTTAGGTAGGACAGCTTGCTCTATCTACTTTTATTGCCTTAAGCCAGGGTAAGTTAACTACCAGGCTTCTTCTCAGTGCTGCAGTTTATTTGTGGGATTGTGGGTTGTGGAGGTTGTTGTGGTTGTTGTTGGGCTTTTTAAGTAATAAAACTAATTACATGAATAAGACTTGGATTGCCTTAGCATACAGGAGTTGACCAGTAATAATAGACATAGGAAAACCACTCATTCTGGGAACTGTAGATTAAGACTTTTTTTGTGCAGGGATAAAGACTGATTAAAAACAAAAAAAACTTTGGAATCTCCATGAACTAGAAAATATCTGTATGGATTGGGAAATGCGTGATAGTAGTTTTGTGCTGTTTTTCCTCTGTCTTTGTGAGATCAACTATGAACTTGAAAGCAGTTGCTCAGGCAGAACTCAAGGGAATAGCTGTGTACTGTGTTGCCAGCAAAAACTTTTCAGTGTCAATACAAAGAAAAGAAACAAAACAACAACAACAAAAAAACCTGATTTAACTGGAAAATTCTCAATGATTATTTCCATGTCTGTTCTACCTTGCAGCTGATTGTAATGCCGTTCTTAAAGCTCTACAGCCTGTTTTTCAAGAGCAGGGAATGACAGAAACAGTTCATAACTGGGAAGATCATGGCTATTTGGCAACCTACATCAAAAAAAATGGCAGGTGAGTGGATTTTCCTTTTTATTTCCCGTCTATTTACACTTAGAAATATTTTTCTTCCTTTATTAGATGTTACAGGGTGCAGGTAGAGGAGACTTCTTTCACCCATTTTGTGCGTGAAATTACTCTAAAACAATGCAGAATACTGTGGAGAACATTGTGCCACCTTCTGACATGGTTATGAGAGCAGTTGAACTAGTCCATTGTCTGCTTGTGCAGGGTACACAGGACCACATCCAGGTGGCTTCTGCTGATCTCCAAGCAGGAGACTCCACAGCCTCTCATGGCAGCCTGTGCCAGTGCTCTGTGGTGCCTGTACAACACAGAAGTGCTCCCTAGTGTTCAGAGGGAACCTCCTGTAGTCCAGTTTGTGCCTGTTGCCTCCTCTCCTGGCACTGAGCACCGCTGTAAAGGTCAGGGCTTCATCTTCACTGCACCCTCCCTTCAGGTGTTTATAGATATTGAGATCTCCCTAAGCCTCTTCTTTGTTGGAATTAACAGTCCCAACTCCCTCAACTTCTTCTCATGGGAGAGAGACTCCAATTTCTTCATCTTTGTTCCCTCTGTCAAGCTCTTTCCAGTAATTGTCTTCTACTGAGGAGCCCAAGAGCTGGATCCTGCACTGCAGGTGTTGCCTCACCAGTCACAGTGGAATAGTGGGAGAAGTTTGAACTTGAACTGAAGCTCTTGAACTGCTGGTGGTGTTTTCCCTACTGCAGCCAAGGATAACTGTTACCCTTTCTGACTGCAAGGGTATACTCAAATTGGTTGTCCATTATGCCTCCTAAGTCCTTTTCTGAGGAGCACTTGGGTGTCTCCCAGTATGTGCTGGTGTCTGAGGTTATTCCTACTCAGGTCAGGACTTTACACTTCTCCTTGCTGAATTTTTGAGATTTTTATAAGCCCACATGTCCAGCCTGTTCAGCACTCTATGGATAGCTGTGCAGCCAGCAGCAGTATATGTTCAGTCATTCAGCTTTTAGTTGTGCTGCCAAACACATCTTCTAATATTTTTGCACTGGAGGATAGTTGTCAGTATTCCTACTGCTGTGATAAGATGAAGGATAGGGTGCTGGGCCTAGTGGCCTTCCAGCAGGGGAAAAAGTGGTCTGTTATGCTGTATCTTAGTTCTAGATATCTTGGTATTGTTTACTGTGTTAAGTAACAGAGTTGGGTGGTAGTGCAGTGTCTCAGACATCCATGTCCATGAGCTGCACGTGCCTGAATTTATTCTCTTGGGTTAGACCAATAGTTTATCTGTGAAAGAGCTGGCAGGGTTCTTTATTTCAGAGACTACTCCCAAAAGACAGCATCACTGAAGCTTTGTGGTTTGAGCTGCTTTTGCTGTCATGTAGTTGTATCAAGTAGCCTTACTTCTCCCTCATGCCTTGCTCCAGGGTATGCAGTACATGCAGTCAGCCTTATGATAACAAAATTCTTCCCCAGTGACTTGTAGTGCCTCTGGTGCTTTGGATGCTTTGAGGAGGCAGTTGGTGAGATGGAGGAGAAACCTCACTCAAAAGGAGAGGAGAAGTGGAGTTAAGTGTAAGCATGGATGGGGCCTACCTATTCTCAGAAGAGTTCATCTCCTTGAGCCTTCCAGGCTGAATGCAACTAGTTGATTATTGGTTCTGTTTAGTAGTGTAACACAACAGGCATCTCTTTGACTAACAGCGTTAATCTTTTCAACTCACTATGAGAAATACCAGAGAACACTGATGTTTTGGAAGACAAATGGGGACTTGAACATCTTGATATTTAGAGCATCCTTAAGTGAGGCGTAAGAAGTTTTTCTCCTACAGCATTACTTTTTGTCATTCTTGATTTGCATGGGCCAACTTGCTCTACCACTTAATTCAGCATATTGGTTTTAGCAGTAAATGTAGCATTTGTCCCTTCTCCCTATTCCGTAACAGAAATGTGGTTAACTGTCAATGTTTTTGATCTTGATCTGTATGTAAACCACTGTAGCGATGTTAATGCTAAACTGCATACAAATGTTGTCAGCTCAGAGTTACACTGGCAAGTGAGGCTGCTCAACCCTGTAATTATTAAATAAATGCTCAAATGAAAATTCTAATATGGCACGGATGCTGCTCTTCTAAGAGGAGCAGTTCAGGAGGTCATCATAAGTATAGTAAAATTAAAGAAGGAAGAACGCCACGATGGAAGAGCTAAACATTAAGAAGAGACTGTTCACATTTCAAGTGATTCTTAGTGCAATTCTATTTATAAATCAATAAATAATGGTTATTGCTTTCTTATAACTGCAGTCTGAAATTACTGTCTTCGGCTATTCAACTCATTGTCTGTAGTAGTGTGAGTGAAATATATTTTTGTGTGCTTTGCCAGCCACGTTGAATAAACACTGACTTGAGTACAGCAGGAGAAGTTTCTGTGAGTCTAGGGTCCTCAGCATTTTGTTTTCCTTGAGTTGTGGTATTTTAGATCCCTCACAGAAGTTGTATATACTTCATCCGAGACAGCCTTAAACAGCATGTTTTCCATTAACATGCTGTGATATACTTTCAGTTAGCTGAAACAAACCTGTTGTAAACAACAGGGGGCTGGACAGGTCAAAAAAAAAAAAAATAACAGCAGAGCTGAAGCAAATAATTCATGAATGGCAAAATGAACTGGTTATACATGCAAAGGATTTGATGGCAACCACATGGGCTCTATTTTAATGCTAGCAATTTTGTCTGCTTTTTGAAGACTTTAAAATATTGCAAGTTTTTAATGCTACTCAAAATGAACTAAAATAGAAAAATGCTGTCTGACACAATTAGTGTGAAAGTAGCCTGGGAATGCAGACTTCTTTCCCTTCAAAGTGAGGGCCTTCTTGAAATTAAGTAGTATATAGTGGAAAAGCAGAACAAAAACTGATGAAGGGCAGATAATGTGACTGAAGCTGTGGTTTTTGCATATGACTTCCTGTAAGGATGCAGGGTACAAAATTTCCCTGGCAAGTGGCAGGGAGCTGACTAGCTTGCTCAAGCATGAAAGATGCATGACCATACTGTGAGGAAGTGATGAGGGTGTGCATGCACATGCATTTTCTAATCATCCATAGATGACTGAGCAAGTCATATGTGCAACCAATGTAAGCTGGGTATTAACCCCAAGAAAAGTGTATGTTTGATATTGGATAGTACTATTTTGTTCAGGAATGCCTACAGTCCAATACCTGTGCTGATAGCATGCACCATGCCCTGTTAGCATTGTGAGTTACTCTTAGCCAGAGGGGCAGGGCATAACAAACCTTAAACTAATTGAGGGAAGCTCATTTGAAAGCATTTTACTAATCGGTTTGTCAGATGAAACCGTGAGTGAAATACCCATTCACACTCTGGAGTTGTTCAGGAAATCGCTCTCTTTAACCAGTCAGGTCAGTGTTTACAGTGATGTGAATGTTTTTCTGTTCTTGACCAGCCCTTAAAGGAAATGCTGCACTGGGAAATAGTAATGTGCTAGCTACAGTTCTGGGAGGTTTGGGGATCTCAGCAGTTTTGTTTTCCTGAGGTATAGTTTTGCGTTGCTTGTAGAAACTGCATATTTTTGGGAGCCCTGTAAGTAGCTTGATTTTCATTTAAGTGTCTTTCATTGACGTGTCACTCTGGTTTAGACTAGAAAGTTTTTTTTTTTAAGATATGAATGTGAAGTCTTTATCTTGCTGAATAT
Source organism: Lagopus leucura (assembly GCF_019238085.1). Classification (NCBI taxonomy): domain Eukaryota; kingdom Metazoa; phylum Chordata; class Aves; order Galliformes; family Phasianidae; genus Lagopus; species Lagopus leucura. The sequence continues at coordinate 61,049,576 of NW_024962262.1, forward strand.
ATCTGGTACTTCATACGGCCCGTTACTTCTTAAGATGTAAAAATAATAATAAAATAAAACCAGGGTAAGAAGATCATTGAAGAGCCAATACTGTATTTTGATATCATCACTACTTGTACACACACTCAGTATAGTACTCACAGCTGTAGTGTTTCTTGTCCTTTAGTCTTCCTTACCCACATCATCTACTCAAATACTTCCCTGATCCCTCTTTTTGTCCCTTTGCACCTGAAAGCTCTTTTAAAAGCCCACAAAACCTGTAATTCTGAGCCGGTGTTTCTACAAGACTCTCTTTTACAAAGGCAGTGACTTTCCCCTATTCATGCATCCATCTTAAGCTTCTCTGTTCTGAGTTCTTTTTTGGAGAAAGGTAATCCTCGGGGTATTTGAGTTCATTGTCACAACAGTGCAAGATTTAACCAGTTGAAGCTTTGTTTGTCACTGAGACGATTGTGATGAATATGTTAACACTGAGAAGGGAGGGTTAGGTATTTCTATGCTTTTTCCTGACCATATTGTTTAGCTAACTACTGTGGCAGTCAGCACCGTTTAAAGGAGCTAGATGGGCATTTCTCAACTCTGTGCCAGATGAGAATGTTGCTTTTTATTCAGTTACCTAGGGTGTGAAAATGGACTGAAGAACAGTTGGAAGCAACTGCTAGGAATAGGCAACACTTCAGAACTATGATAGTTTTCATTGTTTTAATTTCCTTCCTTTGTTTAAAAAAGAAAAAAGAGAACAGAAACAATCATACAGTGAAAAAGACTGTGGTTGCTTAATTCATTAATGTTTCTAAAGTAATTTGTAGTTAAGATAAGTAGTATTTTAAAAAAAGTGTTCTCCTGTGTGTTGTTGTCTTGATAGTATTTTTGCTGTTGATGATATATTTTGGGATTTTCTATTATAAGTAAGTTCTTGTTCCTCCCCTCATGGGTAATTTGACAGGTGGCAATTTCTTTGGGAAGGTATTCTTCATATACTTTACTATTATGTCCAGGCTCAAGGTTAGTCATTCAGCAGATTAAAGGTTTGATGGAGTGAAGAGGGCTGCTGTAGGTACCTATCTGACCTGTCTGTCTATCCAGTTTTTATCTGTAGGGAAAAAAAAAAATAAGGTTGAATATGCAGGATTGCAGTATTTCTTATTCTTCAATCACGTCACTGAGGCAGGGTAAACATATTGGTTTAGAATATGTTGATCTCTCCTGCTGGTTCTTTTTAAGTTCAGTTGTTCATCCGAAACCTTTTCTGGTTTCAAACAATTATTTCTTAACATCTGATGTTCCCTGTTCTGAAAAATAAAACTGAGGCAAGAGGCAGTATTTGGAAGGCTCAATAAAAGTATTTCTGTGATCATAATCCATTTCCTTGCAAGCACAAAAAGCCTGGGTACTGCTGTACAAGATTTGTGTAGGTGGGATGCTAGGACCTTGTTATAACAAGGGCTGCATTTCGTATGTTTTGTGCCCTAATGGAAAGGAGAGGATCCTTCCTTACTTTTGAGTTTTTTCCTCGTTCATTTTATGAAAGTGCTAGCAAGCTTTGAAAACTAGGATTTTTTTTTTTTCTGTGAGACAGGAAGGAAAGAGGATTCTTGTGATAAAACCTTAATTTTTGGAGCTATTTTGTCATTCAGACTGCAAAGTAATCTTTGCTGTAATTTCAGAGATATGATACTGAAACTGTATTATTGTTGTTCCATAAGAGCTGCTGCTGAAAACCTTTGTTCACATGTTATCATTAGACAAGTGAAGGAAAGCAGAAGCAAAGTACCCTTTTCTATATCCTTGTTTCACCTTAGTCTGTGAGTTCAGTCTTGGTCTTGCTATAGCCCTTGGATCATCTTTGTGACCCTCCTCTGGACCCTCTCCAAAAGCTCCACATCTTTCCTACACTGGGGGCTCCAGACTTGGATGCAGTAGTCCAGCAGAGGCTTCAGATGGGCAGAATAGTGAGAGACAATCACCTCCTTTGTCCTACTGGTCACCCCTTGCCTGATGGAGCCCAACATATCTTTGGCCTTCTGGGCTGAAAGTGCACTCTGCTAATCATGTTAAGTTTTTCATCAGCTGGAGCCCTGATGTCCTTCTCAGCAATTTCTTTGAAAGTTTTTTCAATTTAACATATGTTTTCTGTTTGAGAGCAGTATTACCAGCTGGACCCTCAGTACGTGAATTACTGGCCCACTGAACTACTCCAATCCGTCATCTAACTTGGAAGAGGCGTCCCCGTGAGGTGTCAGTACTCTGTTGCCCTAGTGAGAATCACTGTTGGACCCAGTGAATGGTGGCTTTGCAGTGTCACTACCTCACTTTGCTCACACCACCCACCACCTCACTGTGCTCGCATCCACTGTTTTATCTCCATCAGTGCTCAGCAAGTGTTGATGAATGTCAATGGGTGCCATTTTTTCTACACAGAGGAACGTGACACTCCTTTCTTAAATCCAGTTTCAATTAGATGCAGTTCTGTCAAACTGTAGAAAAAAAAGCAACATGAAGAACAAGATGATGTGTTATTCCTTGATTACTTTCTGTACATCCTTTCATCAGAACCAACTGGGATCATTTATGCAGGCATAATTTCCTGGTGACTGTGTCAGGAGAGTACATACTTAATGGCTTTTCACTGATTTAGTTTAGTGATCATTGTAGTGTATGCGTTTTCTAGTCTCTAATCTAAAATACTTGTAGGGAAGACATCTAGTGGACAATCGGTGAAATGTAGGGAAGATCATTAATTTGGTGCAAAGGTGCAGATAATTGGGCATGTGTGCTGTATAAAAACATCTTTCTTTAGGCAAGACCTATTCATGAAGTCTTGAGGAAAATCAGATGCTTCTCAGGGTCATCTTTTCTAAGTGTGTGGCACATAATTTCCTTGTAGCCATTCCCTTCTTTTTGTCTTCTTCCCTCCCCAGCACAGGAAGGGTGTAGCATTTGCTTCTCTCTTTCTGTTTTTTTTTTTTTTTTTTTTTGGTGTTGTTTGTGTGTCCTTCTCCATAGTGCTTATCTTCTGTTTGTTACAAGCTGAAAGTCCTCCTCCATTTGTTCTCCCTGCTCTTACGAAGCCTTGTTCTTGGTTGCTGTAATAAGCCAGTGTACAGCATACTCTTGCATTTGCATTCATCACTGAGGTTTTGCTGCTGCAATTTCTTGTTCATTGTGTGTAAATGTTTATTTTTTCCAATGTGTAAATTTTTATACAGCTTGAATCTGAACATTGTCTCTTTGAGAGATTACCATACATTTAGGAAAAAGAAAAAGGCAAAAAGTGAGAAGTAGGAGGAGAAGAAACATCACATTGTGTTCTTCAGGCTTGATTTCATTATAAAGAAAACCCCACCTATCCAAGCAGGCCTTACTGAAGGCTGAACAGCTGAGAGTAGACAATGTACTTCCCCTAGTAATATGGTGGCTCTGGCTTAAACATCTTCTTCATTAACTTACTGCCTGCTGGTTTTATTAGTTATGCAGTGTTTGGCATACCACTGCAGCTTTCCATTTACTGCTGAGTGACTTCTTGAGGAATAATGGATCTGGAACTATCAGCAACTGACAGGCTCCTGGAAAAAGCAAAAAAAAAAGGAACTGGCCATTCTGAATTTACCTATGAATTTCAGGCTTTCTTTCCTCTCATTTTTATTAACAAAGCCGTCATCACTGTCTTTCTTTATTTTGTAGTTTTGCCAATTTGAGAATTCACCCTCATGGATTAGTGTTGGTGGACCTGCAGAGCTACAATGATCATACAAAAGGAAGAGAGGAAACTGATCAGGTAGTAGGGATGCTTTTCTTATGCTTAGCAAACTGCATGGGGAACCCCTTCTTTTCTTCACATCTATTAAAGCATAACTTGGTAAAATATTTTTAAATAATTGTGTTCGTTCTATCTTAGTGCTCCCAGATGTGGAGTAGTAGTGGCTGTTGTAATTACATTTGTGTACAAATGCACACACATACTTGCATGGATGTACTGGGCTTCACATTCTTTGCTGTACAAGTTTCAAAAATGTTGCAGCCTTGTTTTAGCCTTCCTATACACGGGGCAGAGAGAGAAGGGATGTTCAACCCACCACATGGTGTACTAGAGTATCATTTTCTTCTCTGATATGGGAGACGGAGAACCTTTGTTCTAAAACTTTTCTTTCCCAGGAGGAAGAAGAATTGCTGCTTCTCTGATGTGAAATTCAGAGTTGGGATTTTGGGGGGGACTAAAACTTTCCAGGATTCTTCTGCTCCCTCTTTAAGTTGGGTCTGAGTGTTGTGGCCATTAACCCGGACAGTTAAATGCAGTGACAACTGTTAGCAATATGTGTTTGCTTGCTACTAATGAAGCCAGGGCAGATAATTATTCATGGACTTATAATGTTATGTTGCAAGTCTTTCACTACTGATGCTTCTTATTATTGCCTTCTAACTAGTCTAATTTAAAAGATTTTATACAACAAGTGATGACTTCTATAATTCCCACCTCTTTTGTTTGCTGTTTTTTCAGCTTCTAAACAAAGTAGAAGAAAGAATGAAAGAATTTTTTCATGGCAATCTGAAAAGGGTAAAGCGGTAAGTTCATATATATAGACTTCCACATTTGTCTAGGTTGCTGAAGACAATAAATTATGCTTTGCTATGCTGCTGTGAATAAGTAGTCTGGAGTATGAATTCTTGTGTATGTTTTTCCACAAATATTTTGAAACTGTTTTATAGCAGAATTAAAGACACTGATTTTTCTCATGTGAAGCTTGACCTTCAGTGTTGTTACTTGGGCAAGAATTATTTCTTTTATTGTTTTCTGCAACAGTTGCATGAATTGGTGGGAGAAAATGCAAACAGGAGGCAAGAGTGTTCTGCTGTGGAAGAACTAGGGAGCCAAGGGTGGCAGCAGGCCAGTCCAGAGCATGAACTTTACCTACAAGATCCAGTCCCACGGCTCCTGATGGGGCAAGCAGGGCTGGAGTGGGTTGCTGATAGTGCCAGACAGGGCCTTATGCTTCCAGGCTGGGTGTCAGGAGTGGCAAAAGATGTGGGCAGGCACAGCTGTAGCTTAGCTCAGACAAAAGCGTAAGCCAGAGCCAAGGTGGGCATCCTTTCCCACTGCTGTCTCACGTGGCTTAGTCCCAGCAACTAGAGCAGGATTGTCCAGGTTTATCTGATGGAGCTGGGTTTGAGAATGGGCAGCAAGCAGTGGAAGTACTGTCTTTTGTAGAACACTTTTTAATATTGACATACTCTTCTGGGTGTCTGTAGAATCCCTGTTATGTGAACTTGTTAAACATAGGTCAGGAAAAAGTCTATCTGAAGTGATCTAGATTAGTTTTGTTTCCTGAGTATAGGAAGATGAATTTCTTTGGACAGTGCTTCTGGATTGGATCTTGTAACATGCTCCTCAACTTTTAAAAATTTGTTTTGCATCCTTCTGAATCACACATGATCCCTAACAAAACTAGTGCTGCTGGAAATTGTTCTTTCTACCTTTTTCATAGATCTTGTGAATAGATGCTCTTGCTTCTTCAGCATGTGCTGCCATCGCGTGGTTTACTGAGAGCAGAAATACTTTGTACAGTGTTTGCTGAGAATCCCTAGTGAATTTGCAAGAAGCTTGTCTGTCTGATTTTTCTCCTGCACCTTCTCCTGAAAAAGACTTAGTTATCTAGAGTGTATGGAAATTTGATGAACTCTGTGCCTGTGCAATTTGTATGAAGTGGAGTTCAATCATTTTATAATTGTTTACTACCATTTCAAATACATTTTGTCTTTTCAGGTCTAACACTGATTTCAACCATAGTTGTGTTGGACTTAAAAGAAAAAGGAAAAGAAAGAAAAGATTAAGCACAAAGCAACCTGTTTGTCTAGGTGGCTTTGAAATGTATTTTAAAAATAAAACAAGCTGGCAGCTGAGATGTCACATATGTGGATATCAAGAATTGTGCTTAAACACTGCAGACCTGGCTCAGCTTAAAGCGCTGTCATAGCTCGCTTTTGTGTTTCCGTATATGTTTAAAATGTCTCAGTACAACTTTAGAAGGGTGAGACTCACTAATCTCAAAGAAATTGCATTCTTAGCTGAGCTAAAGACGGGAAGAGGTTTTGTCATTTTTGATTTTGTTGTTTGGTTTTTTGTTCACATTCTGATTTTTGTATTGTGGCAATTTCTGGTCATAAACTGATTCTTTTGCAGAGGCGGTGTTACATAAGTCTTCTCTTAGAGGTGTATTCGTGCACTTTGTAGAACTTAGTTGTACATGAAAAGCGGTCACTGCTACACCATTGGTACCTTAGCAAATTTTGTATATTTAACATATGGCTCATGGGTTTGTTAAATGCCTTCAGCATTAAATCTTGCAAATTTTCTTGTTTACTCTTGTAAATGCTATTTATTTATTATATTTATTATGCAGAAGCCAGTGATTGTTAAAAAAAAAAAAATAAAATCATTCTCACAGGTTTGGTGATCTTTTTCTCTCTTCTCTCTTTCTAGATTGCCAGCCATTTTGAGAGGAGGTGTCATCGATAGATACTGGCCCACAGCCGATGGGCGCTTGGTAGAGTACGACATAGATGAAGTTGTTTATGATGAAGATTCACCTTTTCAGAACATTAAAATTCTGCATTCGAAACAGTTTGGGAATATTCTTATTCTCAGTGGGGATGTCAGTAAGTATTGTCTCAGTGGAGGATCTTCTGGGTGAAATTGTAAGAAGTGTTTTCTCTTACTGTGTCAGTTTTGATGGGTTACTGAAGGTTGTGGTTCTGATACAGGAAGCTAAGTCTTGTATATGTATGTGTGTACGTACACATCTGTTCCTATATATAAAATATTTAAATCAGAAAGGATGACCAGATGTAAAAGCTGGAGTATGAGCAAGGTATATGCTCTTTCAAAAGTGTTTTTCTTGCTGTGGAAAATACCACAGGAGAAGTGAAGTTAGCGTTCTCTACCACAGCTCGTTGAATCACTTTGTTCACTTTATCTTTTACTGTTTGTTGTGATAGCAACCTCTTGAGGGCTTCTCTTTGACAGTAAAACAAAGTACTTTATCAATCTTCAATACAGAAGATTGGAATTATCAGGGAGTATCCAGAGGAAGAAACGGTGGTGTGTGGGGGGTGGTAATCTACTGCCCTATTTTTTGTGATGCTGAAATTATTTCCTCAGTGAGATCAGCCAGAACAGCTGTATCCCATTTAGCTGCTGTGTTGTTGAACTTGTTTTGCCTCTTTCTTCTCCAGAATGCTAAGTTGAACTTCAAGTTAGTTGGAAGAGTGACCCAGATTTTAGGAGAGGTTCTATCTATGGACTACCTCTGCCTGTTGTTCTCTGTGTTTTTGAAAGTAAATCTGAGAGAAGATGGGTTACTGTTCTTTTAATCCACATAAGGATGCTATTTGTAATGAAGACTAGACATATCAAGGAATATGCTTTGTGAAGTCCCTTTGTATTTATATTTAAATGCACTGACTGAAGTAAATGAGGGATGTTCCTGTCTAGGGTTAGGATAGCTAATTTGAGGCTGAGTAATTAAGACTTTTGAATATAGCTTTTGAAATCACCAGAAATACCTCTAACCATTCAATGTAGCTATCACCATCTGTCAAGGGGACTTAAAGAATTCTGTGCAGATGGCAGCTGTGAGTGTTGTTAATACTGAATTCATCAGCTGAGTATTCTTTAATTCTGTTAGAGTTGTATCTGAATTGCCAAATTAAGTATTCCACACTTCTGGCCAGAAATTTTCATTTTGATTTTTCATATGGAAATGAGGTTTTCTTTGAATGTTGTCACAGCATGCCACATAGAAAGAGAAGTATGCCATTACTTATTTACCTTCCACAGAATTTTAAAACAATGGTCTGTAATTCTGTTATTGTGCCATTATAAACTAAGTGCTGATTGGCAGGCACAGTATTAGAATGTGCTTGGTATAGCAGCACATCATTGGTTTGCTCTTGTAACTTAGATCTGATATTAGAGCCAGGAAAGTTATTGCCTGTTTTGAAGGTACCAGATATTAATGGTCATGCTTATTCTTCTGTGCAGGGATCTGCAGGGTGCATCTAGGTTGATCTTTTTAGTTGGGGTTCTGAGAGTGCTTCCAAAAGTCTCCTGATTGTCTTTTGCTGCATTAATTTGAGGTAAAAACCCATTGAAGTGTGTCAAGTGTGGACGTCAAGTCCTAAGTACTGCCTCTTTTGCACTGCAGATGTGCTTGTCTTGGCATACAGTACTTGGTAACGTTGATGCAGCCACTGTTGAGTTTGCTTTGAGGAATGCAGAAGTCCTGTATGAAATTCAGAGGAGGATTTCATTAGCTCTGGTAAATCACCAGTCTGCTTCTACCTGATGTGTCTCAGTTAGGTTCTTTCTATAGCTACTCTTACATTGATCTGTATTGTATCTCCTGGGGATTAATCAAAAGAACTAAAGATGTTTCTGTCCAACTCTTTCTCTTCCTTCCATTCAGATCTGGCAGAAAGTGACTTGGCATATACTCGAGCCATAATGGGCAGCGGAAAGGAAGACTACACTGGCAAAGAAGTGCTGATCCTTGGAGGTGGTGATGGGGGTATTCTGTATGAGATAGTCAAACTGAAGCCAAAGATGGTTACTATGGTAGAGATATCCTTTGACAAATGACTGGTCATTTCAGTGTTGTGCAGTCTGCATGTTTTAGCGTTAAGTACAACTACCAGACTCTAATTTGCATGAGGAGATAGTCTGAATTGAAATTTCTTTCTTGTGAGCATGGAGCTTTAACATTAATGGTAACCTAATGTGCCATAAACAGTGGTTGAAAACAAAAATAAGTGCTTTTTGACCCTCTGTCTAAATTTGGGGTCAAAGATGTAAGCTTGGCTATTGTGATTCATAACTACACCTTATTATTCCTTTGTGAATTTCACCTTTTTGACAATTTTTTTCTTGAAGAAAATGAAATTCTCATAACCTGTATTATTTCTGGGATGCTGAATGCCTTAACTGTCTTCAAACATTGACCAAATGGTGATCGACGGGTGTAAAAAGTACATGCGTAAAACATGCGGAGATGTCTTAGACAATCTGAAAGGAGAGTGCTATCAGGTATTTTTTTATTTTGCTTTTGTTGAGAGTAACATTTCAAATGTGACATTGAGGCTGGGAGATTGCTGCGGGAAAGTTTGGTAGAAGAGCCTTCTGATCTTTCTTAATTTTGGGAAGAATTTCTTTTCCTTTTGAAATTCCTAAATGCTAATAGCTGCCAGTGGAACTTGTATTGAAAGTATGCATTATTTTAATTCTTCACTTTTGAATTATTTTAAAAATAACTACGTATACCCAGAAGGAATGTGAAATACGAAAGTTGCCTATTGCCACAACTTATAAATGAAGAGGAAATAGTTATAGGGATGCAGTCTTAAATACAATTCCCTAAATTGTTATAAAGATCTGAGAAGAAATGTGTATTTAAGTTAGGTCGTTCTTCACTATTGAGAATATCTGTTTAAAAAAAAAAAAAAACAAAAACTTTTTTTTTAATTTTCAGAGAAAATCTTACCACTGCACTCTTAGTGTTTAAAGGCACGCAGTCTTCCATGCCGCATCTGACATCTTTTTACTGATATGATCTGATATCTTGTTCTGTTTTCATTCCTGCTGCTTAACATTCTCATAAATACTAGTTTGAAGGTGTGTGTTTAAAAAAAAAAAAAGCACATTAAAAATTAACTGGGAAGTTGTATGCTACTTTACATGAGTCAGTGGCCCTTCATACAAATACCTTATTTTACTACTGTGTTAGGAGACTGGAAGTGTTACCATTTGACAGAACAGAGGCTACCTAGAAGTCCGAGCTAGGAAATTGAATCTTGTGGTGCCTTGCACTTCTTATTATTCCTGCTTTATAATGACATAAAAATATGAAAATATAACTAGAAGTTAAATCCATTTTAAATTTTGCACTTCATTCCTTGCTTAGTTCCTGTGAATCCATGTTTGTTCCTTTTTCCAGGTCAGTTCTAGGGTATTTTGAAGATTAATTACAGTATTTCATTCTTTTAGGTTCTAATTGAAGACTGTATTCCTGTACTGAAGAGGTATGCCAAAGAAGGAAGGATGTTCGATTATGTAATTAATGATCTGACAGCTGTTCCAATCTCCACATCTCCAGAAGAAGGTTAATCTTCTAATTTATTTTCCTCCACTTCTGTGTAACTTCTCAATCTCAGTCCCTACTGCATAACAATTGGCAATTTGAATTAAAAACACTTTGATTCTTACCTTTCTTTTAGTGGCAGCTTTATTGAAGCGCAGAAAATGATAGCATATCTTTCAAATTTCTCTTAAGCATTAGATAAAAGTAGGTGCATTGAACTTCTTTGAAAACTGTGCTCATACTCCAGAATAATGTGAGCTCAAGTAACTCTTGAGAAAAGTGTTCAGTGAGTTCACATTCCAGTATTGTATGCACTCGCACCCATGCTGCCACATATCCTCTCCCTACCCAAAGTAATGAAAACATTATTAAAAACAAACAAAAGAAAACATACAGAATATTACAGTAAAGAAAACTGGAGATATTCACTTCTTTGTTGCTATCGTGTGAGGGTTTTATAGAGGCTTTGTGTCAACGGTCCCTCCACCAAGAATGTCAATGGTTTACGGGCTGGTTTGGCCCGGTTCCGTGCTGAGTGGGGCAGAGGGATCCGCAGATCCGCACCTCCGGAAAAAAAGAAACAGGAGACCCCAAAGTAATTGAAAACAGTGGCAACGATCTGAGAAGAAACAAACTAATTTACTAAATACATTATCGGAATGCAAGATAACACACTATAATACAATATAATCAGAATTGAAGCTAATAAATCAAATATAATGAGAGAGAGAATGTCTGAAGGGTGGACAGGCCTCACCACAATGCTGAGGTGAGATGTGCAGTCCAGTTGAGCAGCAGGGAGATGGGAGCAGCGCCCACGACAAAGGGCAGGCGAAAAAGAGCCCATCAGGTGACCTTGCCAGGGGTTAAATCTCCTCTCCCTGACCGCAAGGTCCCCTGGGGAATGTAGTTCTTCTCTTCTTCTGGGCAGGTGCCCAGGACTTGAGCGTTGACAGTTAAACTCCCAGTGCCCCACATGATGTTATGATGTGGAATACCGAAAACCAAAAATCACAAAATCATGACACTTTGATTTATTTTTCTTGTTTGTTTCTTTGTTGTTTTCTTTCAAGCTGAAAGATAGCTGCTTTCTAGATGGTAGGCGTGTTGTAGGTCATGACTATATAAAGCCAATGATATTTGTTTATTGATCATACTCTGTAGATTCTACGTGGGAATTTCTGCGATTGATTCTTGACCTCTCAATGAAAGTCCTGAAGCAAGATGGAAAGTATTTCACACAGGTATGGTATCTAGATGTAAAGAAGTACTACTGTTATAAGTATTGTAATCTATATTTTTCAGATACATCTTTTTCACAAACAAAGACAAACAAACAAAAACAACCCAGCAAAACTAACAAAATATAGTAGCAGGCTGTTTTCTTTCCTTATAGTACTTTGTTTGGATTTTTGCATGAAATTTGGGCTTTCCAAACTGACTTGTCTTTTTCCATTTTCAGCTGAAATTGTTTGTGCCTTTGAACTTAAAAACATAATTTCAATAATCAGGAAGGCATACTGCAAAATAGTTCAGCTGCAAGCAGTTCTTGGAAAAGCAGAACGGGTGTACTTTACAAAGATGGACATGGTTTCTAAGCTAATGTCTTCAGTAATACAGTTTAAGACATGAAAATTTGTGTTATCCATAAAGATGTAAGAATTTGACATAGGTACAATGTGACAAGAAAATTAGTCATTTGGAAGTAAATATTCTTTTTGCTTTTTTTATCAATTCCTAATGGAAATTACTGGTTTTGCTTTGTGGAAAATAGATTTTATACATATTAATCTATTTGTTATAATGCTTGGCATTTTATGAAATGCCTTATGCAGTTCATATAAGACTTTGTTCTTGTATCAAGTTTCTAATCCAATTCCATTTAAAAATAATTAAAAATTGATATGCTTGCTGCAGTATGGCTACTTCAGGTATAATGCAACTGTGGTAAAGCTTTCATCTGAAGATACTTCTTTATTCTAAACTTAGAATACCACGAAGCTCTATGCAATTGTAACAAGAAAAAACCTGATGAGAGCGAGCAGACAGATGAGTGAAGTGTCTCTGAAGTTATTTTGTGCTGTGCCCATACTTCAACTAGTTTTCTAATGTGTGTAGCATCGAAGTACAGCATTTTGAAGTACTTCACTGAACTCCGTAATAACTCTGCTAAAATTATGCATTTGAACACTATTCCCATCAGAACTAGCTTTCTGAGGTGCGCAGAGGAATGAATTTGCTCTTAAATTGGACAGGCTTTTAAAGAAATGCAAGATTCACAGAATGACTTTTTTTTTTTTTTGTAACAACCTTAATGTGCTGCTTTTCTTTGAAATGCAGCAGTTGTATGAACAAGATAAATACATTATCCTGTGGTTGAAATGCAGGATACTACTAACGCAGTCACACTGCACTAAATCTTTCTGGCTTTTTATTTTGTTAACAGTGGAAATATTCCTTAGAGGTTTTGGTATTGAAAGGGAGGCTATGTCTTTTGGACAGAGCAAGCATCCATGTTGCAATTTTCCTACCTGTTAACATACAGAATGAGTCTAGTGGACTTTAATAGTGGATATGTAAATGTCTGTGCAATCTGTCAGATTTTCTGGAAGGACTCTGGGAAGAAGACAAGCATAAAGCTGGTTTGATGGCCATGCTGCAGCCAGTGTGCATGGGGAAGTGGTTGTACATCAAGCTGCAATCAGTGCATGTTGGGGCTGGTGCAGCCCTGGTTCAGCTTGACAGGTAGACTGTGGACTGAAATTCAGATGTGAACTACTGCTGACTTGAGTAACTGATCTTAGTCACACACTGAGGACGTGCAAGATTTTGAATGCTCTGATATATATTGATTGTTAAATGACAGAGTATTTTAGTTCTGTGTAATAATGTTGTCTATTTAAGTTACTTTTGTTCCAGCTGTCAACTTCTAAGATGCAAATCTTAGGTAATAGGCTGTATTTTACCTGCTGAAGGAAGTTTTTTTTTTTTTTTTTTCTTAAACAAGCAATACTTTGTGTGTTGTTCCCCTGGCCTCTTTCATACCAACTTTCTTGAGGTGTTTTTTTTTGTTCTCTAAAATATAGACATATTAAATAATCTCAAGACAACTGACTGGGGGAATTTCCATTTAATTGCTATAGCCTGAGCCTCACTATGATGAAGGAATGCATCAGAGGGAAGATGCTGCAGAAGTGTCACCCTGTTGGCTACAGGCCAGTAGCTGTAGTTGCTTTCTCTGTGTTGGCATTGTGTTGTACTGGCATTTGAAACTTGTCTTCTAACAGAAAAGTGTATTATGCTATCAGAAGGAGCAAACTACTGCAGGTATTGCTTAGGAGCACCATCAGCAAGCAGAGTCGGGTTTTGTCTCACTGCAGTGCTGTAGAGTCCAAAAACACTGGTGAAAAACAGTTTTTGAAAAACCTAGGGATGTTCTGGAAATGAAAGCAATTGCTAGTAGTTTGGAAACATGGAAACAATGCAGCTAATACTGGCAGTCAGTGCAGTACTAAAAGAAAATAGGCATAACCTCCTGTTCCCATTCAGTTATACTTCCATGTAGAGTTCTGCATACTGTTTGCAGTGTAACTGAGAATTAAGTGTCTTGTAGCACTGTGATGTAGCTCTGAACTTTGAGAATTTTTTAGATGTTTGATAATTTCATGTGCATTAACTAGGATAAAGTCCTAGTATCCACTTAGTTAGATATTACATTTTTGATTAACTTTAAAACCCAAAGTTTCAGTGCATAGAAATATCTGTTTTTTACATAATTGCATTGTGTAAGTGATGTGATGGCTCCCCTTCATCTGTGGATGACAAAATGGATGGAGCCATTGCTGTAGCTGGCTGAGAGTTTGTCTGCTTCTGCAGAATTGATTCCATAAAAAATTTGGCAGGCTGATTTTTTTTTTTTTTTTTTTTAACTAAAATTTGCAGGTCTTAATGCAGATACTGTACTTTTAGGTTATATGCATTACTACCATCAACAAAAGTTGAGTAAATCTAACTGCAATAACAATGGAACACTGACCCTGACACTAAACATTCTGAGAGATGCTTTAATAGCTTCAGGATTATGCGAGATTTCACTTTTTTTTTTTTTTTTTATACTGGCAAAAGTTGATCTTAACAACTGTACGGAGGAGAAATGGGAGAGTTAAGGAAGTTGAGATGTTGCTTTTATACTACTGGCAGTGAAACGTAGAAGTATAATATGCACATGTTACTGAAAATCTTTAATTGTAGCTTTCTTTCATGTGCTGTTCTAACACATACCATGATTGTTCCCTTGGGGTACCACTGTGATCCTCAAAGCTATCTCCAAATGCTTATGCAGATGATCTTTTCGCCACAAGGTGGAGACTGGCAACTAACATTGTGCATTAACATTCATCAACATTAGAGAGCCTGTCGGTGAAAGGCTTTTCAGACTATTTGTATTCCTAGGGGATGCAAGAACAGATGTGCCCAATTTTAGGATGAAGGAATGACATTTTTGGTTGTTTCAGCTCTGGTGAGATAGAAAGGACAATTTATGGATCTCATTCTCTGTTGCTGTAAGTCTGTACTTAAGTATGTTGGAAAAAAAAAAAAGCCTCTGCAATTGCTCTGTATATCCACCAATCTTAATAATTGTTAAGAGCAAAAACTTATTTGCACAAATAGTAACCTTGCAATTCATGTCCTTGATATTTTTAACCACATCATTTATCTTGAGAGTCTTGCAACCTTCATAGGACCTGGGTTTCCAGTGTATGAAGAGAAGTGAGTTTCAAGGACCTTTACCTTCAGGTTTCACTGTGTTCACTTGTGTCTGCATACAAGCGTAATCCCATGTCCTGGTTTCAGCTGAGACAGTGTTAATAGAGTCTGGATGTTTGGTTGTTGCTGAGTGATGGGAGTGTACCTTGGGCCAGGCTGGGCCACTCAGTGGGGAAGAGCCACAGCCTTCATGAGGAGGCAGCAGAGGGCAGAGAGGAGCCAGGGCAGCTGGCCTGAATTTGGCACTGGAGGACTATGAAGCTACAGGGAGTTGTCTGAGGGAAGGCCACTGCTTAGGGGTTGCTGGGTATTGGTTGGCAGGTGGTGAGACATTGCCTTGCTGTGTGTTGGTCAGAGGTTGACGAGTGATTGCACTGCAGATGTGTATGTAGGTTGCTCCATAAGTAATGCCTCTTATTTACATGGAAGCAACAGCAGTACAAAGAGTGCGATAACACTATTTGATAAAGCAAATTCTCAGCTACAAAACACCAGTTTTCAGCAGTCACTACCATTAGCTGTGTATTTTCACTAGCAATTAACAAGAGTCTACAAACCTCACGTACAAATCTGTGTTAAAATCTGTACCAGTGAGAGTGACCCACTGTTCCACAACTGCTACGATGGCACTGTTGCTAGGAAAATGTTCCCCGTGCAGTCCCATCTTTTATTGGCCTGGACAGATGGAAATCAGAAGGTGCTAAATCCAGACTATATGGTGGATGTGGTGGGACAGTCTAGCCAAGACTGGCAGTGCACTCCACGGTTTTCAAACAGGTATGGAGTCAGGCATTATTGCGCTGCAATAGACTATCACCTTTAGCCTTGTATTAGTTGAGTAGGTCCTGATAAAATTGTATACGATGTTCTTTCTGTTCCTATGTGAGCATTTGCTGGACCCACCTGGAGTAAGCTTTATGATATTCTAATGTTGCCACATCAATTTATAACACACTGAAGCTGACTTTCCCCAATCATAATCCACTGATTTATGCAGATGGACTGATTGAGATGCTTTTTATTTAATAGTGTGACAGCTGTCCATGGATGTCTAGAACGTGGCTTATCTTTCACTTTGCTGCTGCCACTGTTGAGACACACCACTCACCACCTCACTGTGCTCGTATCCACTGTTTGGTCTCCATAAGCAAATGTCTGTGAAGTCAGTAGGTGCCATTTTTTCTGCATGGGGGATTTGGTGATGCCCCTTTGCTTCATCCATGCTTCCATGTCAGACATCTTTTTGACTGACTGTCCATTTGCTGTCTTCTGTTGCATTGCAACGAAATGTAATGGAATATTGGTGGGAAGGTTCAACCTCTACTGCCATACCACCAACATCTGCATCTGTCATCATGGGCCAACATAAAACAGGAGGCATTCGTTTTGGACCCAGTATTTTTATCATTGCATGTTTTGTTTCTGTTTTTCCTTTTCTGTCTTAGTAAATATATATATTTTTTAATCTCAGCCCACAAGTCCTATTTTTTTTCCAATTCTCTTTCTCTTCTCATTGGGGGGCATGGAAATGCCTTTTTCAATGCTAAGCTTTTGCTCTGCTGATTTAATCCTTTGAGGTTGAACAGGCCGTAATTTTCAGCCTGTTGAAGAAGTGGAACCTTTAAAAATACCTCCCTGCAGGAATGTACTAGTTCCTAGCCTAACCCAGGGCGAGATGGAGACGTTTTCAGACCACTCACACAGGTTTCATTCCAGTAAACAGCAGTAACCACCAGTGTGAGGATCAGATTTCTCCCACACACATGGCCATTCACGAGGCCATCCCATCCTGGCCGCCTACTCATACAATGTGGCCATACCCTCTAAGTGTCCAGACCATCACGATGTTGCTCCAAAGTTGAAATCCTTTTTTTGGCCATTGTGTGGGCTTTCTAATTATCACTTCCAAAGAAGGACCAGTGTTCTCCTTGTCTAGAAAGAGGCTAGAACAATGTCTGTGCATCTCTGTGATTTCTAGGCTGTTTGGAAGTTTTTCAGGAGAAGGCATTTCCTTGAGTTACTAAGAGTTCAGCTTTACATTAATTGATCATTTGGACATTGGAGATGCCTGCAGTTGGATTTGCCTCTGTTAGTTTCTCAAAAGCTGTCCATGTCATTGAAGACTCGGACCTTGGTTGATGCTGTGTGATGACTTTGATGCTCTGTGTATCTCCTTGCTTGTTAGTCACTCTGAAGTGAGGAAGGAAGGAAACCCAGGCTGCGTTCAACTTCTCCTTTTGTTAATACAAAATAAAATAGAAAACTTTTAAAAGCAGAAATTAAACTTCTCTAGTATATTGTGACAGACAAGATATCCAGAAGCAATGACATTTAGAGTAAGTTGTGTAAAAATGATATGTAGGAAATGGGCAGGTATTCCATATCCTTCCAAACCATTAGTTTACCCTCTGAAGTCAGAAGAAGCATAGTGACTTAAATTTAGCCAAACTAGTTGATGAACTCATCTGCTTTATAGGTGAGGTAAAGTTGACTGGAAATACCAGTGCTAATTTAAACAGTTTTCATATTTTTTTGCTACTCTATTTTAGGGGATTGTTTTTTTTATCGTCTGCCCAGCACTGTATTTGTTATTTAAATCATTGTGCAATACTTTGTAAAAGCCTAGAAACTGACATCCTTTGCCTGTTACGTCTCATGGGATATCACTTGCATCGTGCACAAGAATCATAGACTTTCATCCTGAGACAGAAGGGACCCGTGGGGTCATTGAGTGCAGTTCCAGGCTCAACACAGGAATGTGTGGAAAAAATGGCATAAAAAAAGCCAGCAAAACCAGGTGGGCAATTTTAAGAGCTGGACTCAGTGATCCGTGAGTGATCCGTGTGGGTCCCTTCAAACTCAGCATATTCTATGATTCTTCTACAGTATTTGTCTTCAGAATGCTAAGAATAATTGGTGTTTGGAGATGGGCATGGGCTGTCAAGATGTATCCAAGCAGGCTCTGAATGCAAAAAGAGTGAAGCCATTCAGGAATTGTCAGTCATAAGCAAGGTAACGAGATTGGGTAATCGCTAAGTTTTAAACTGCCTTCTGTGTCAAAGGGATGCTTGTTAAGGGTGAAAAACTAGCATTCCTCCATTTCTTGGTTGTCAAATTGTTTGGAATGGAGTCAGGGCTTCAGGGAGAGGAATGTGGTGAGATTTCTGTGAGATACTGACGATTACCACATGAGGGGAAAATGGCTGCTTTTGCTATTTCCTTTATAAAAAATGTTAAGTCATAATTTTAAACTTTATTAAACACTCTGGTCCGTACTAGCTGAGTAATTAGTGGCTATTTAGAAGACCAAGTGTGTTGCTCTACCATTTAACTATTTTCGTTATGTGGAAGACTGCATGTTATCTGGTTGATCCCTGTATTGTATTCTGGGCATAGTTCCCTTCATCATATTTTAATGATGCCAGACCATCTAAGTGCAGTTGAGATTATTATTAGCACAGTAGTCTTAGTCAATACAGCTATTCATATGTTAAAGAAAGGTGTGAATAATAGTGATTTTTTTTTTTAATACCTTATTACTGATATGAGTCCATACAAGTTTTGTCAGCTTAATTTTCAACTGTTTCTTGAGTGAAGCGGAATAATTACCAAAAAAATCGTAATTCTATGGTGCTATAAAACCTGCTGCGTGTGTCCTGAAGGTGAGGTTGAAGTATATAGCCATTAAGTAAGATCTCAGTGTGTAGACTGCAAAGCCATGGATTTGAAAAGTAAAATTGTGTATTGCCACATTTCATTGTTCCAGTAATTTGTTTGTCATGCTGTTTGCAATGATTTCAGTTGATGAAAAAGGGAGGAAGTATAAATACTGAAACAGCAGGCAGGGAAACTGTCTATAAGAACTTTAGATCTCGTTGTGTATCCTATTAAACTTCCTCCATAGTACTGGCATACTTTGTAAATTACCTAGCAGTATTTTCTATTTATGACTCAAATTACACACACAGGTTGTTTTTTAGGTATGTGGCTTCTTTCTTTTGCATTCAGTCTGATGTTGAAACAAAATTATATGCTTGGTAAAGGACGGCTGAACCAAGTAACTGCTGCAGTGCCCTAGATAATAATAGGTTACTAAACAAGTGCTACAGTAGTCTGTTGTGCTTTGTGCAGTTGTGCTGAGTTAGTACTCATATCTTAACTTTGCATTAAAGCTTTATTTCTGTTTATTGCCTGATGTTATATGTAAAAAATGATGTTGATGGGAGATGCGCTGTAGGCATATTGGTTTTCATAAGAGCTCAGGTTGTTTCAGCCTCTGCCCTATTTGTAACAGCATCTGTGCATCTATTCATTGAACTCTTATGAGTTCCTCACTGTGTGAGAATTAACTTTCAGTTGCTTTTGTGTGCACTTAATTATTTTAAGGCCATTTTTAAGCATCTGGGAGCTCTACAAAACAAGTTAAACAGTGAAGTGCAAATTTGTTGAATAAAAACTGATCTCTTGGAGTTATGTTTTGCAATGTTTTAGCAGAGGGACTTACAAATGAGAAGTACAGGTAAAGCAGGTATTCAGAATGAGCCCTTTGTTCCTGGAGTTCTAATGGAACTTGTCCTTCATTTTGAATTAGAAGTATTGAATTTGATATGCCTAAGAGAGACCTGTAGTATTTAATTAAATCTAGTTCCTTCTTAGTTGAACTATCTGCATTCTCTCAGTCAGATACAAGTTACTTGTGTTATCTGAGGGCAGGAGGGGGCAAGATATCTTGTTCTATAATGGAAAAAAATGTGCAAACATTACCAGAAGTTGTTCAGAACAGTTGTGCTATGCTATGGGCAGAATCTGTTGCCTTGGGCCTTCTTGTTCTGTACATGCTCTGAACTTCACAAGAAAAAGAAATCAAAAGCAGAACTCTTGTACAGAGTGCTTTTGCTGGAAGCCTTTTGGCCTGTCCAGTCATGAAGAAGAAGGGTCATTCTGGAAATAAGCAGCTGTTGGTATTAGTAATTTTCTTTTTTTTTTTGTAAGATCATTTTCTTTCTAATGCATGTACAAGGGTTTCTCTGGAAAAATGCCTCCTGTTTTATTATGTTGGCTCAGAATGACAGAGGCAGATGGTGGTGGTACGGCAGAAGAGGATGAACCTTCCCACCAATATTCCATCAGATTTTGTTTCCATGTAACAAATGGCAGTGAAGAGGCAGTCTCACAAAATGGCGTTTCACATGGAAGTGCAGATGAAGCACTGTATGGCATTGAATTCCTTCATGCAGAAAAAATGGCACCCGCTGACATTCATTGATGCTTGCTGAGCATTTGTCTAGGTGTTGTAGTATTATTTTCTGATACATCCAACCAGTGTAAGCACAGTGAGGCAGCAAGTGGTACATTTCAGCAGTGGTGACTGGATCAACTTAACTGGTACAGATTGTTATGAGCATGCAGGCTGTTGTTCATTGCTGGTGAAAATGCATAGCTAATGGTGGTGATTGGAAAAAAATGTTTTGTGACTGAGGATTTGCTCTATCGAGTAGCTTTCTTGTGCTCCTTGTATCTGACATAGTTTCCATCGAAATATTTAGAGGAGGCGTTATTTTCAGAGCAACCTACGTATTTCTGTCATTGAAATTAGTATTCTCACCTGAGATAAACAGTAGTCTTCTGTGCCATGGGTCTCCTGTCATCATTTTGTGGTACTGTGGCTCGTATGCTAGGTTACTAGGAACTGTGTATGTGCTAACATGACATGCAAGTTTGTGGTTTTTTGTTTTTTTTTTTTTTGGTCTTTTTGTGTCTTCTGTAGTAATAGGACTACTTCTTCCATTAGAAGTGATAAAATGTATGCAAAGCTGAGGGGTTTTTTTACACTGAAAATACTCCTGAAGAAATCCTACTTAGTGCTTCTGTTTTGACTGATCAGAAATCTGAAGAAGAAAGACTTTGTAACTAGGTAACAGGCATTCATACCGTAAGCTGGTAAACCCAACCATTTGGGAAGGGTGGGGATACATGTCTCCTGAAGATGACTCATTCTGACCGATATAAGTGTTCACATGGGTAGATTTCATGGTTTGTGCAGCTGTATGTCTGTAGCATGCTGCATAGTTAGACTACATATTAGGAGCCTGCTGTTAAGCTGCACATTCCTTATGAGGAGGTTGGAGGGAGAAGACCACGAATAAGCTGACTGTCAGCAGGCTAAGTACCACTGACGTTTTCTTCCCCTTGACAAGAATTGGAGATTTTCATCGCTGTGCTGCAGCAGTAGTAGGTTCACATTGGACAGATCTGTATTCAGCACCTCGTACCTGAGACACTGAATCATCTGTAGACTGTGCTGACTATATTTAATTTCTTTTTAAATTATTGTTCAAATAACTTGTGTTTGCTATGTACCTCTAAAGTCAATGGTTAAAGTATCATGTCCACTCATTTGCGTAGAAGAAAAAGAGGCAAGTAACTGCACTGTTTTTGGGGACAGGTGGTAGTTCTGTTACTTTTCGGTGGGCCTGCGTGACTGAAGTAGCAGATTCAGCAAAGGAGGTAAAAGCCCAGAAGAATAGATGTGCAGAGCCAGGTGGAAAATGTACCTTGATCCTCTAAAGAGAAGGAAGAAATACTTCCTGTATGAGCCAAACTTCAGTCCTAGAACAAGGAAAATTAGAAAGTGTAGAAAAGAATGAAGGTAAGAGGAGGAAGGAGGATAGCAGAAATTCACAGCTGAAGTGTTGTAACTGAAGAGAAAATCCTACAGTGAAATCTTATGGTTGACTTTCTTGCTGAATGATTTAGATCCTCCTGGAGATTCATTTAACCAGTCAAATGATTTAGATATGTGCTTTGTTTCAGTTTGAAACTTGTAGTAAGTGCCTCATCAGGGGAGAGTTCGTAGCCAAATGACAAATGCAAAATGTCATTTTAGTACAGTATGCCAACTATTACGTGGATTTTTGTGTGTGTTTTTGTTGTTACTTCTTTTTAAAATAAAAATAGAAAGCAATGTGTGCGAGTACGAGGAAGACAGAGTTAAACATTTTCTTGCTAGACTTTTTATTGGTACATGGAGAACATTGTCTTAGGCTAAGTGGTCAGTGTAGACTTTGGTCTTTTTGTTATTGATGCCCAGTTCACTTTGTCAGTTAATATGTTAACTTTTCATAGGTGGTGGTTTTGTTAAGAAAAAAGCTAGCACTTCACTGAATTGAGAAGACAAAGACATATATATGTGTGATTATATATGTTATTATATATTACTATTCTTAGGTAATACATAGAACCAAGAAAAACTAAAATCAAAGGAATCACTACTTTTCCAGAAGAATGCACAACACTTTAAGACTGTGGCCTACAGCTATGGAACTTGTGTGATTTGTTTTATCGTATTGTTTTATGGAAGAATTGATTTAAAATGAACAGATTATGGTTTTTTTATACCGCATTCTAATGTTTGAAGACCTAGGCAATGTTAAATAATAGAGAAAATCTGGATATTGTAATGCTGTTTACTGATACGTTCAAGCAATCATAAAGCAAATGGTTATTGAGTAAATGTTACAGATAAATAACACACGGTGATCTGTTCTAACTGGAAGCAGTACTGTAATAGTTACTTCTGTTAATGAGAAGATAGATAATTGCCCCGTACTTTTTCTTTCTTGAAAATACACGAATTGTTTTTGCTGTAGGCAGGATAAAGGCAAGCTGTTCAATATTTGCCTTGTAAATATTAAATGTTAAGAATTGCTTCTGTCTGGTTTTAAAGTATATGGAAGCCTTTCATTAGTGTATATATACTCATCTGTGGTTTTGCTTCTTTGCTTGATTATAACCAAGACTTTTTTCTTTTCTTCTTCAGGGAAACTGTATCAATCTGACCGATGCCTTGACTCTGTATGAAGAACAACTTAGTAGGCTTTACTGTCCTGTGGAGTTTTCAAAAGAAATTGTGTGCGTTCCCTCCTACATGGAATTGTATCCTTTAAGACTGAGGAAGTGTAGAGAATGTGTATTAATCAAGCAAGCCTAGATGGCTTGGAGGTAATGAACTTGAATGCAAAAAGGCATTTCTACCTTCAAAAATATGAATATAATTTATTCACTATGAAAAAAACCTGCGATTTTATTTTGAATATAATTGTAGGAACTATTTTCTAATGTGCTATAAATTCACAGGTAGTGAAATGATCACCATCTTTCAATATCAGGCTGTGTTTTTCTTCGTGTTTTCAAGTATTGTCAGATGTATTATTTATACAGTGTAGAATGTCACACCTAAAGTATGTAAGTATGAAAGGTGCTTCTTTTTTTCTTTAAGGTGTTTTTTTTTTTTTACTTTTTCTGACTAAATTAAGAACCTGATTTTATAGCAGTATAGGTACAAGAATACTAAAATAGTTATCTTGATGACTTCAGATTAGCCCAAAGTAAGATATGTGTTATAACTATTTTCAATTTTGACTTTTGATTTGATTTTGGACCTTTGGTATCCTTTTGTCTGTACTTTTATCACCTTTCTTGAAACTTAAATTTCCATGCAGAAGGTGGCATTTGTCCAGATTATATTTACGTGCATTTTCACAGATGACTGAGATGTAGAAATTTACATTACACTTGTGACAGTAATTAAAAAATACAGATTTTGTATCTTTCTTCAGAAAATGACCATGTGATGTTCATTTAGATTCATGAAACCTGTTGAGCAATTGAATGAATCTTTTGACTTAATACAAATGCTTATTTTTGTAATCTGACAGAAAATTAGCTGTATGAGTACCTGAATGCAGCCAAAATGCTGAGCAAGTTTATCACATTTTACTGTTACATTTTCTTTGTCTACTTCCAGAATAGTTGTGTGTAATTGCTGCTTGAAATTCTGGTACTTACCAGTGTTGCTGTGTGGCTCATCTGAAAATGAAGTACCTATTGACATAAAAACAGGTTTTATTTTAAGGAAAGCGTATGTGTCCATGAGGTCTCTACCATGACCCTGTAATGAACATGCAGGCTCCCATCTGGAGAGTGTGTGACCTCGCTGTGTGAACAGGAGAACATATGTCTTCATATGAGTTTACTTTGGTTATGTTTTAAATTCCAGAAATCTATGACTTAACTTGGCTGCTGTTGCTGTAGTTTTAAAAAAGGGTGATGTCCATGTCTCATGCTTTCATCTGCTCATTTGGAAGCTGGTGGAATTACGTAACTCTGATTTCTCATGTTCTTAGCATAGCAAGAAGGTTCCTGAGGATCAGTTTTCCTTGTTGACAGAAGCATCTTCAGAGAATCATGGCTTGAGCATACCTACTGAATGTCTGTGTTGAAGCTGGGTCCTTCTCCCACCAGCGGAGCAGCAGAGATTACTGACACAGATCGTAGTTGCTTTGTAGTTTCTCCTAGCTCAGTCTAGGTGATAGAAAGTTCTGCTTTTTGAAAAGTATGAGGCCAACATCACAGAAGCTTATAGAGAAAAGCCTAGGCAAAATCTAGATGTATCTATTCAAATGAGCATTCAGCAGAGCCCTAGTTGAGGCATTCAAGATGCAGTAGGCAGTTAAATGTTTGCCCAGTAAGATATTTGGACACTTAGTGTTCAGCTCCTGAGCATTTTGTTATTAATTGTGTCTGGTCATGTCTGCGATAGGAATTCACAAATTAGTTAGCTGGATGTTACCTTCTTGTTGGAGCTTCTTACTTAGCTATCAAGGTGAGTGATAGGGATCCCAATTTGGTGATGAGAGATCTGAAGTTTTAGTTGCACTTCCTGATGTACTTCTGTAGTTTGTTCAGCAGTTGCAGTGCATAGTGCACAGCCTGAAAATCTGCAGCAAGGATTAGAAAATGGTTTGCAGAGGATTTTACTGTCAGGGGGACTGGGGTATCAACTGCTGAGCAAAAAAAAAAAAGAGAATCCAGAGAGATTTCACTTTCAGAGTTATCTACCTCCTTTCTGTGAACTGTGAGTTTTCATAATTGAAAGATAAGTGAAAAGAGCTACTTTCATTTTAACTTTATACTACATCATTTTGTTGTTGTGGGTTTTTTTTCCTTGACTGCTTATTTTCTCCAGGTGGGTGTTCTACACTATTTGGAAGAAACAAACTGAAGTCTGAACATCAAGATTATTCTAAATGTACATGCTACATGAAGCATATAGGCCTGCGACATGGTGCATATTGGCATCTGGAACCTTTAAATTATATGCTGTAGATGATCCTGAAACTTAGTCATGCTATTGATTGTGAATTCTTTTAAATGTTTTTTTTTTTTTTAATTGTTATTTTAATTTAAAAGCAAATGAAAAATGTATATTTTGATGAGCTAGGGTGTTATTTTTGAAAGTCAACTTAAAGATGAGTAAGCAGCAAAACTGTGTAGCTGCTGAATGCACTGAACCTTTAGAATGTGATCCTCTTTAGTTTTTGTAGATCTTCACAAACTTATTGATTAAAAAAGACATCTTGAGCATTTCATCCCTGAGGGTGGTCCATGGAGCTTGCTTTTTTTTTGTTTATTTTTGACCAGATTATTTTTTTAATCTGTAGTGCTTTTGATGACGGAGGGCTTTTTTTTGGTAGTTCAAATTTGATACTGCAGTGTTTCTGCTTAGAGAAGACAGGCATAACAAAAAAAAGAAAAAGGGGTGGGAGAGTGGAATGGGACCTCCTGAAAGAATACCCCCACATTCTTCATTGGAAAGGGAATAAAGCTAGAAAGCTGATTTTAAACTTTATTTCCTGTAGTTTCATTCATTCATCATATTGCTGTCATCTCTTCTGCAGAAGAGTCCTTGACCTTTCACCTCATGGACATCTTTAGCTGCTGCCCTACTGATTATTTAGATTTTGATATGGATGTGAAAGTAGTTTATAGAGGTACACTGTCAGCATGAAAATTAAGGCTGATATCTCACTACAGTGCAAGAAATTAAGTGTATTAAGGTTCTTGTGATCATACATTCCTCAGCCTTATGGGAAACACCAGCTTCTTGAAGAAGGAAAGCTCACTTAACAAAAAAGAAATGGGGGTGTGATCTAGATTTATGTGCACCAGTATTTCGTACAAGTTTTGGAGCAAATAGATATGCTTCAGTAGGGTAAGTCCAGCTTGTATTTCTCTAGCCTGGCCACACTGTGTGGGGCTCTTGCTGAATTATTCACTTGCAATTTAAAAATCTGGAAGTTAGGTTGCATTGTAGTTTTGTTCTGGAAGAGAAAACATTTTTCTTAAATTGTTTATCATGTTGTCATAAAAGTTATATTTTTATAAGAATGTTCTTATGTACTAAAAGTTTGCTTTCAGTGTTTAAAAGATTCCACATCAGAGGAGATAGGAAGGACGTAAACATTCTGTACATTTCTGTACATTGCCAAGACAATATAAAATACACTATCTCAAAACACATAATTATGTTTTCCTTCAACACCTAGTTTTTCTTTTTTTCTTTTTTTTTTTGGGGGTGTTTTTTTTCCCCCCCCCCCCCCATAACCAAAATGATACTGTTCATGGAAAAAAAAACACACTCTTAGGATCTGTACTTATAAACCATAAATAAGGAAGAGTTTTGCTGCATTCCATATGCATAAACTGAATTGATGAAATTGGTGTGATCCATGTGGAATTTCAGAGGAATACTGGAAAAGCTGGTAAAAATTTGCCCTTTATTTCGTATGTACAGTTGTACTGTTACACTGCTTTCAGTTTGGAGAGCCAAGGAGAAGTGCTCTACTAGTCTTATTGTTTCAAGCAATTCTAGCTGATGCTGATTCTTAGATAAATGTGGGTCACAGCTGGCCTACAACCTGTGTATCCCAAAGGACCCCCAAAGAGAGCAGATCCTCCTTTGGAGCAGGAGGAGAGAAAAGTGCTGAATGTTTTAGCTCTATTTTAGCCATCCCCTGTTAGTGCCTATGACCTAGTAGTAACTCTTCATTTATGATACAGGACCACAGTCAGTTTATTGTGCAGATACAAACAAATGCACATGTCTTATAAGCAGTCACATGTACCCTTATCATGGCACACATGAATATTCCCAGTGATCCTTAGTGATGTAGGTGGTATTAAGCACACTAAGACAGGGCTTACAGCATGTTTTCCAGAGTGAGCTTGGTAGATCTAGAAGTCAGTCACAACAAGTAGGGCTGGGTTGTTGTTTTTGTTTTTGTTTTTTGTTTTTTTAGCAAAGACACTTGCGAACTGGAAGATGACTTAGTATGCTTGCTGTATCAAGGCTAGCAGAGATGTTTCCTGAACACAGAACTGCTGTGTGTGGAGGGGTGTTCTGTAATCCCTTGTCATGACCGGGGGACTTAAATTAGGTGTTCATAGGTAAGAGTCAGCAGTGCTTTCAACTGATAACAGCAAAGAAATTTGGGGGATTTTTTTTTTTTTTTTAACTTTCTAATGTAGGATTTTTAAAGTGATAGATGTAGTGTGAAGCAATTCGGCCAACACTGAATATTACCTTTTATTTTTAAGTTGCTGAATTGATTCTGAGCAAGTATATATACACTGTCAGTTTTTATTTATTTGTTGCTGTAGTATAGGGTTGTTTTTTTTTGTTTGTTTGTTTGTATTGTTCTTTAAGAGAAGGAAAATAAACTGCTTTTTGTTAGAATTTTCAAAAGCAAACTTCAACAGCTGTTTGGTTTTCCATGTTTAAGGCCAGTTAGGAATAGCTATCATTGCTGCATTATGTATGCAAACGCTTCCCAACATACAGTTAATATTAGGGCTTTCTGAATTATTCTTTGCACAAAATGCTGCTTCCACCTAGAAATGTGACTTAGATACTTAAAAACTTGATGATAATTTGTGCAAAGAACAGACTTCTGGCTTTGTATCTACTGCATCAGTGCAGTGCACGTGTTGAAATAAAGGTACGCTATTACTGCTTGTGTGTGTATTTTTAAATGCATTGTGGATTCAGGGCTAAAGTGGCAGAATTAATGGGTATGGTGCTTACCATTGTACCTTTTTCATTTGTCACCTAACAAATATAAAGGGACAGTGTGGTCATTTTACTATCTTTTTTTAATAATCGTAGAATGGTTTGGGTTGGAAGGGGCCTTAAGGCTTATTAAGCTCTAACCCCGTGCCATGGGCACGGCTGCCCCCCCCCACCAGCTCAGCTGCCCAGGGCCCCATCCAACTTTGCCTTGAGTGCCTCCAGGGATGGGGCACCACAGCTTCTCTGGGCAGCTGTGCCAGTGCCTCACCACCTCTGGGGAAAGAATTTATTCCTAGCATCTTAAAACTGTCTGTCTCTCAGAGATGATTCAGTTCAATTATTTTCCATGTAATACATGCTTGGGTAAAGTGCGGTGTGGTGTGGAACAGCGCAGTGATGTTTGCAGTGCGGGGGATCACTTCAAGGTTCAGTGATTTTTCTGTAGAAAAAAAATGAATTTGCTGGGGAGCTCTGTAGATGTTAATTTTTTGGAGATCTGTAATCTGTTTCTTAGCTTTTCTGCTGAAGTGGCAAGTTGGCTTTGGGTGGTATTGTGACTCATTGCATAGCAGAGAAAGTACAGAAATGAGACATTAGGAAAGATGCAAGATTTGGAACAAGTTTAGGAAGGGAAAGAAGAGCTTGAACAGGATGGGCAAATTGAAGTTGTTAGTTTGGGCTGTGATTCAGAAAGATTATTAATGTCATACAATGAAAGAAGAATGTGATTTCAGAGGAAGAGATTTACATAAATTCCAGCTAACTGGGAAGGGCATGTGCATTTGTCTCAAGTATGAAAGAAGCAAATGACTTGATAGTTAGGGAAAAGAAAGGGGAAGGTTGTAACTTCTTAAGAAAAAGTGTTGTGTACAGACATTGAGGGAAGGAAATGCAGTCATTTTAGGTGCCCACATGCACAACAGGGAAGATAGTTAGATGTCTCTTGCATTTTTATTTTTACCATTTGGGGTTTGAGGTGTTGACAACTTGCTGGAAGGAGTAAGGCGCTGGGACAAATGAGAGGGGGCAGAGTGCTCTGTTTCTTAGTCTAAATTAGAAGTAGATCTCTGATAATATTGCCTGAGGGCAATAGGAGGAAGTAGATAAAGCCCACAGAGAGAAAAGGAGTGTTTGGGATCTTTGAAATGCTGAAGGAGCAAGGGAGAGAAGTAGCAGTAAAGGAACAGAGTGCAGGGGTGATTAATAGCACAGAACAGCATAGGGCTGCCTTTTGGGAATGTGAGCAGTTAATCCTTGCTTTAGGAACCAAGTGAAGAAATTCATATGGTGTTGATACATTTGAGTCGATGTGAGCTGCAGTGGTAGAAATTGGAAGTAGGAAGGAAGGAAAAGAGTGAAATGTGCTTTGTGATTGGAAGCATGATGAGAAGTACATCTGTGCTGTGTTGCAAAAAGGGTTATGGCAAGTGAAGAAAGGATGCAGGAGCAACAATAATTAATATGGGAAATGTTTGGGGGGTAATGAGCCAAGAGAATGAACTAGCAACAGGACAGCACAACAAATATCACAGAAAGGGAGAGCACGTGTGCTGGTTGCACTGCCTCGTCTATGCTCTGTAGGTACTGGAGGAAGGGAGAGAGATGTGAGATGCAGAGTGTGGGGCTTGTACTCTATTCTTTTTTAAGGAAAAATGACAAAATGACTTCTAAGTACTCTGCGAGAAAGAGAACGATAGTACTGGAAATGAAATGGTGATTAAAAAGAAACTGCTCAGAATAAGATAGTATTCAATGCAGACAAATTACCCAAGCAAATAAATGGAAAATTAATAGGATGTGTAGCATGTGTGAGCATGGAATGATCGAAGGCAGGAGCTCTGCAGTGGCATCTCTGCTGTCTTCAGCTCAAGGAATTGGGAAAATGAATCTGAAATAGTAGGGGTATGAAAACAAAACAATAACCAAAACCAGAAGTGCTGCTAAGATTTCTACAGGGTTTTTCTTTTGACTTCAAAGTAGAGTGACAAATTCATTGCATGTAATTTGAAAGATTTTGAAGTTTCATGACGTCAGTGAGCACTGCAC
Organism: Lagopus leucura; assembly: GCF_019238085.1. Taxonomy (NCBI): domain Eukaryota; kingdom Metazoa; phylum Chordata; class Aves; order Galliformes; family Phasianidae; genus Lagopus; species Lagopus leucura. The sequence continues at coordinate 61,079,429 of NW_024962262.1, forward strand.
AACACGTAGTGCCATATTGCCTGTGGAGCACTGCTAGTATGATTCACTTTAACCAAAAGATACAAACAGTATATTGATGTATAATGGAAGCATTTTAATATCTGAATAACATTTGTATATACAAAGATGAGCGTCAGTGGCATCATAAAGCAAGAGTCTTAGAGCTGAGACTAGCAAAGCAAAGCCATGTGAAGCCTTTGCTGGTTTTGGTAGCTGCTAATGTTATCTAATACTTCCCTATTTGACTTGATTCTTTAGTTAATTATCAAAACTGATGCTTCCATTTGTTTAAATGAAAGTATTTTATTCCATGCCTTGTCCAAATTCTGCTTACACTTCATACTGGAATATCCTGGGAAGTTACTTCTTAATGATTAGTTTCTCTTGAAGCACTTTTATGTATTTTTTATGACTTTTTGTAACCACTGGTTAGTTATTTGGAATGAAAGGATGACTGCAAATGAATTTTTCAGGCAACAAGTTCTTGGCGGTTCATCATTTAAAAACACCTGTGAAGACTAACAGAATAATAAGTGGAATGAACATTAACTGCTATTTTTTAATAAGATAACATCCTTTTTGAAGATTTTACCTGTTATGTTAAAAAAAAAAAAAAAAAAAAAGTAGTTTCTTCTGACTTTATGACATTCTTACTGTATGTATAACAGTTAAATACTGGGAATACAGGGAAGGTATCTGTAGTTGGATTTGAGGCAGTCATGTGTCTTAAGTTAAATTTAAAATGTACCTCAAGTCTGCTTTGCATTCTTGTGCTAGTTAGTGAAGTCGTATATGCCTTTACCTATGGGTGGCTGGTAACACCTCTGCCTGTGTGAAAGGAAGAACTGAGTATGCTTCAGACTGCAGCAGATATTAGGCAGTGCTAAGGAAAGCAGAGACAATCTCTCCAGCTCCCACATGCTGACCTGTAAGCAGATTGAGTTATATGAAAAACAATGGGTAGCCTGTGGTCATACAGGTGGTGTGCACCTGCAGCTGGCTGATGCTGTTGCATCCAGCACCAACAGTTGCTTGTAGCCCTGGGTTTTGGGCATGCTTATTATACTTGCCACTTGTCTCATCTGGTTCTTTGCAGGTACAAAGTGAGCTCGGGGAAGGCTTCCACATTACTGGGAGAGCTAATGGTCTTGATGGGGAGCAAGGCTCTGCATGTCCATTATGTGTGTTTTTGTGTTGTTTGAGACGCTTTATGGAGTGTAAGCTAGGAACTGGTGAAGGTACCCCAAGAGCTGAAGGCTGACCCAAGCTAGTCCAGACCTCCAGTGCACAGGAGGTGGGGATGGTGCATGGAGGAATGCAGTGTGCTTATAAGGTACCAAGCAACTTGCTCCTCCTCTCACATACTACGAGTTTCAAAACTCCAGGCTGTCACTTGCATGTGCAGTAATGCACAATGTCAGGTGGCAGGATCACAATCCAGCACTCTCTTTGATGATCTTTACCGTGTCTTAACAAAAATGAGTCCCAGCATAGAGGTGTCTTGCTGCTGGCTTAGGGCCCCGATGATCTGTTAGATGTGGAAATTGAGTATGATCCCAAACCACCAGTGTGTAGAAGGGGAAGTTGCTGTGCTTGTGTGCTTCTTTTGCACACGAGCACTGACTGCACGCTCTGCCTCTCGCTCCATCATGGGGCAATGCTGTTGTGCCCTTTGCATGAGCCATTTGTTTCTCTGCTGGTGGTGTGGTGCAATGGGCACTGTTCACTTGGGTTGGTTTGGAGCCACTTTGGTGCAAGTTGTGGGTGGTGTACCTTGAGTGTAAGGATAGGGTGATACTTCAAGTGACTGGGAAGACAGCAAGGGTGAGAGACGGTGCTCATCAAGGTAAGTAGTGGAAGAGACAGTGTCACTAATTCTGAAGAGTCCCAACCATTTTCAAGCTGCTGTCCACTCAGCCTGGACATGTGAAAATACAGATTTTGGAAGTTTCATCTGTAAATCAATAAATCAGATCTTGTTAAAGACAATCATCAAAGACTTGAACTGCTGCTAATTCCTTCTATATATATAGTGTATTTTTATTCTATTGGTCAGGCTGTAACGCTGGTAAGATCTTGCTTGTGAAATGGAGGTCACTGGGTTTGTTGAGTCTTTGTTCTTTGAGTTTCTACTTCTAGATGTGCCACAAATGCACATGAATATGCAGAGACATTTGAAAATTTAATTAACCCGAACTTCTCAAAGATGAAGAATATTTCAGACTTCTTGACTGATTTGGGTGTTATAAAAAATTTACTCAACCCGAGGCTGCAGCTCATGTGAAGGGGTTGCTGTGTCAGCATTTCTCCTGCTCGTTGTGCCACGGAGACCATATGGTCCCAGCCGTCTTCTCTACGATCCGGCTTCTTCCTTCTCATCAGCTCCTCTGCTGTGTGACTCACAGCTCTTCTCTAAATTAGAAAATAAGCCAGAAGAACCATGAAAGGGGATGGGGAACTGATCTCACTGCAGCTGCACTGCTGAAATGAATGGATGAGAAAGCAATCTGTGTTGAAAGTGAGCCCGTGGTTCACTGTGTTGCCAGACAAACAGTTGCACAACAGATTTCTGTGCTGTGCAGGTGTGGGAAATGGTGAGGGCAAGGGGAAAATGCTCAGATGAAGGCTGTATCATGGCAGTGTGTCCCTGCTTTAGAAATCCATGGGAGGATCTGCTAAGGGAGTTGCTCCTTGATTTTCTTATTCTTCTTTTCCTCTGTAATCAGTTCTACCGAATCACTTCAGTCATCCAGAAATCTTTGAATAGTGCAGATTTTTGGGAGTAGCTAAAAGTGATCCTGCAGAAACCACGTGCTACTCTGAGATATAGAGAGCTTTACCTGCAGTTCGTGTGGATGCTCTGCACGTAGCTTTTGGGGTTTTGGTGTGCACTGTTTTTGATTGCTTGTTAACCTTCTCACCTTCAAAACTTTCAAATAGCGTTCCATTTATGGCAGCCATTTAGCTCTCCCAGTTCGTTTCAGGTAAATGGACTGATCTTGGAGGTTAGGTTAAACATGGTAAAAGCAGCCCCCCTCTAGATCTACAAGCATTTCCTTGCTGGGTGCTGGTTTCAAGAACACGTAGCCAACACCTGTTTCTTGCAATGTGAGCTCCCTTGCTATTGCTCTACTTTACTACATTCTTTAAAAGAAATGAATACAAAGGCTGTTATTTCCTCTTTCCTTTTTTCTTTTCCTGTAGTGAAAATAAAATAGCCATGTGGTTTTCAGATCCATATCCAAAAGCAGTACTGCTGTGTGCTGAATGGCTGTTGCACAGGGAGCACCTTTGTGCTGCGCAGAGAACTGCAGCTGGAAGGAAGGTGGTGCGGCATGCCAAGCTGACACTTTTTGTCCAGCAGGAGTGCAGCCCTGTACCCAGCATGTGTTATTTGTGAGAGTGAAGGAATGTGGGCTATGGGTGATGCTTGCGGTCTGGATGCTCAGCCCCCGCTTGGCTGTCTAGTGACAGCAAGTGAATTACTTCTTCCAACCAGTGGCAGAAACCTGGCCTTGCTTGAGTATCCAATTGTGAACAAGTGGCACTCAAATACATCTGAATTTCAGACACGGTAAAGTACATTTTATGTCGTGCCAGTCAAAATACATTTTAATAGCTTTGTGTCTTTTGCAGTACCTGCAGACTCACACAGCAGAGTGTTTTTTTCATTTGGTATTATATGTAACTTAAAATATGTTTATATAGTTGCTTTCATCCTCAGATACAGTGAAGAAAAAGAGATGGCAAGCCACAAAAGACTTTAAGACGTGAAGCCGAAAACACATGTGATTCCTCTTAAGAGCATGTTTTCTGAAGGCAAAGGCTGTAACAAAAAGAAATCTCTTTATGAGACTAGTAGGCTTAAAAAAGAGCTGGAAGAAACAGATCTTTCCCTTAAATTAGTTGATAGCTCTGTGACCATATCCATACACTTGAGCTGAGGTGCAGCCCGTGCCTGATCTCTCTGTTGTCCCAGACACATTACAGTTCCCATCGAGGTGTTGTGTCAGTGTTCTTCCGGCCCTGACTACCCTGAGTCTGGTGCAAGTTGAGCCTACGTACAGAATCAAGTGATGCTCATGAGGTTGCTATGAAATTCCAATCGTGTGTCCTAGTTCAGACAGTCTCAATGTGAAGACTTCCTCTCTAGGCAGAGGATATGGAATCACAGATCCATAGAATACCCTGAGTTGGAAGGGACCTACAAGGGTCATGGAGTCCAACACTTGGCTCCATGCAGCACAACCAAAAAGCAAACCCTATACCTGAAACTGCTGATCTTCAGTGCTTGGGGCTGTGCTCACAGCCCTGTGGTGCAGACCCTTTCCATGACCCACAGCTGTCCCTCCCCTGACGCAGCTCCATGCCATTCTGCAGGCTCATATTTCCTCTCATTAACTGGTGCTTCAAACCCCTTTGTTTGTGAAGGCTTTTATGTTTCTAGATAATTTTTGGAATTTATTGCCTGGCTGTAGATGTTTTCCTAGTGAAAGCAGGTGCTATTAGTATTCCCTGGTCAATCTTACTACTGTGCATATTGCAAGATGCTTATTCTATCACTTTATATTGAAAGCATCATCTTGGTAAGAGGTTGGCTCACATATTGCTGTAAAATTAGGTAATGAATGTCCCATTTCAGTTAGCCAGCTGCACCCAGAAAAGACTGATCATGTTTGCACTAATTTCAGAGAACTGAGCAGAAGTCCTCATTCTAATAGCAGTTTTGCAGTTAATTTTTTCTTCTGCTGGGGAAAGGCAGTGACAACGAATCACCATTGACATTTTCATCCTGCTACCTCCCATTATAGAGAAGGTTCTCAGCAGCTGTGTTTACACATTTCTTGGTCAGAGCTTCCCTTCAGATTTTCATTATTACATTTGTACTTTTGGTCAGTGAAGGCTGAGATGGAAAAAATCCGGTGTTGTTTTAACTGTACCACTATGTATCTACTCTGTTTTTGCCCTTTACAAGCAGAAGTGTGAGCGTTAAGTTATTCTGTTCAGGAACAATGTTTGACATTTTTGCTTATGCTGCTTCTAAATTTATGCTCTCCTCATACAGATGTGTTCTGATACCAAAATTTGAAAAGTAATCCAGAATACCTGCTTTCCTACTGCAGTATATGCAGAAATGTCACAAAAGAAGAAAACAACACACTTTCCTTTGTTCCTGGAGAAATCCTGTATCCAGGCTTGGCAGTAAGACTGAAGCAAATACTCTTCCAGTGAAATGGAAATATCAAGTACTGGCTTTGAGAAGTGTACATGAATACAGCAAATCTCTCATCTGAGTGTCCATAAGTTTTATTGAAAGTTATGTTGGTTTTTTTTTAATCAGGTCCGGTTATAAATCCATAAAAATGTAAGGCAACAACAAATCTGTGTTTCATAACCTTGTGTCAGTAGTGGGGAAAAAAAAAAAGAAAGAAAAAAACCAGCAGAAACAACAGCAAAAAAAAAAAAAAAAAAAAAAAAAAAAAAAAAAAAAAAAAGCACAAAGCTTTATTTTCAATAGAGATGTTGGAAACTTCAGGAAAGGCTTGTCAAGAACATAGCAATTTGGTTTGTGAAGATAATTATATTTGGCTCCAGTTTGGTTCTTGAGGATTTCTGTGACTTGAGGAAAACAGATGTTTAGTCTTGATGATTCTGTGGGGTCTGGGCTTCTGATTTCAGTGTGAGGTGATTGTGCTTCCCCTTTCAGATGACCTTCATCACATGTCCTCCTGAGGTCTTGCTGAGTGTCATTACTGAATGTGGACACACTCACCGAAGTAGCACCAAGGCTGCTAAGAGGCAAGTTGCTAGAAATGTCTCTAAAAATACCATATTGCCATGGGATGTTGGATTTAAAGCATCATATTTGACATGGGATTCTTCTGGCTTTAATCTATGTGCAAACTTAATTTTAATTTCATTTTGATATGATAGAGAGGAAAAAGTAAAATGCATTAAAACTAATTTCAGGTTGTAGCTGTAGATTTTTTGCCATCTGCTTTTCCTCTGAGAGCAGAGCCTATGCAAATGTGCTTTCTCTGCCTCTGATCCCACAGCTGTGCTCAGGAACTTTTGATCTTCGTAGCCCACCTCAACCAGATTTGACAAAGGGGATGTGGACTCAAAGATACTCAGTTCTGCGAACTTTTTGCCAGGATGGAAAAGTCTATTGTTTTTGTTACCAAGGCTCCAGCACAGGAGAATCTGTCCTGCAAAGGGACACGTGGACATCTCCATTTGAGAATTTTGGGTCCAGAGGAAAGATGATCAAAGGGCTGGAGCACCTCTTCTGTGAAGAAGGGCTGAGGCAGTTGAGGAGACCTCACTGCAGCCTTCCAGTACCTAAAGGGAGCCTATAAACAGGAAGGGGACTGATTTTTTACATGGTTTAGTAGTGATAGGACAAAAAGGAATGTCTTTAAACTAAAAGAGGTTTAACTTAGATATTTGGAAGAAAATTTTTATTCAGAGGATGGTGAGGCACTGGCACAGGCTGTGGGTGCCCCATTCCTGCTTCTTCTGGAGTGAAATGTGTTCTGCTTGGTTCTCTACCTTAGGAGAACCAAGTGTGAGAGTAGGCAGGAGGCACTGCATTTGCAGTGGAGGTCTTCTCTGAAAGACAGAAGAGCACAGTTGGGGCATTTCTTGTGTGGATGCAGAAAGCAGTCACATGCAGCTTTGATGGCTTTCCTCTTTTGATTGCATCTGTTAGTGAATATATAACCCACTACACACCAGACGATTTGTCCATGAGGTTCAAGCCTATTGGAAACCAAGTATCCTTAATTCTACTGCTCTTATTAATCATCTTTGCATTGAAGCACAGGAAGTTATTAAAGCTCTTGTGATTCTTGTGATTCTGATGCAATATTGTAAAGAAACAACAGTTTCTTTAAACAACTATTTTGTCTATGCTACTGTAACTATAACTGTGGCCATTGAAAGTACTGCATTTCTCAGCAATGTCTTTTTCAGTGCAGTTCATCTTATGTTTACTGTTAGTCCAGATAAACAAAGCCAAATTTTTCATAGAATCACCAAATGGTTTGGGTTGGAAGGCACCTTAAAGATCATTGAGCCCCAACCCCTGCCATGGGCAAGGCTGCCCCCCACCAGCTCAGGCTGCCCAGGGCTCCAACCAACCTCACCTTGAGTCCCCCCAGGGATGGAGCACTACATCTTCTCTGAGTTAGAAGATATGCTGAGATACTCTCAAATATTATATACATATTTTTTAATTGCCAGCTACCATGCCTTTCTGCATTCTCTGTTAGCAGTGTTAACAGTGGGAATGGACCCCATATTTAATCTGTAACTTGGGGTGACAGATGAGGAGTGTATGCAGAAGTGATGGATATCCATAAAAACACTTATGAATAGTGTGAACATGACCTTTAAGAGAAGTATTTTTTGTTTAGCTATAATTTAATCTGCTTCTTGAAGAAAAATTGCAGGAAGGCCTAAAGCGATTCCCCTTTCTGCTTGAGAGCATATGCATTGTTTCATTAAAGTGCCTTTTCAAAAGCAGCTCTCAGAAAGCTTGCAAACTTGAGTGGTTTAACTTTAATCATCCCAGATGTTGGTTTTCAAAGCAAGTTGCTGTTTGGGCTCGTTACAAGCACCTTTCGGTCTAAGAAAGCAATGTTTCCTGCAACAAGAGCAAGTTCTTCTTAGAGTAAGAAGAACAGCTTAATCTACTTAGAATAATAATAACAGTAATAATAAGAAGAAAATGATTTGGGGAATTAGAACTGTAGGAGAACAATTTTTTCTGCTTTGCAGGGTGTTTCCTCCACGTTTGCGGTTGTATGGAAGATTTTTTTTCTAGAAAAGCTTACCACCAGCAGTGTTCAGAGTCTGTTGACTCTGTACTGGGTATTAATTAATGAACCCACATTCTCACAGCTGCACTGAGGCCCTCTGTGATGTGACTGCACCAGTGGAAAACAATAGAGTTATATATTTCCAGTTGTCTCTCTGAGATGAATCAAGCAACAGTTTGTCCTGAAGTATGGCTGCTCATGGCTGCAGCATGGAAATTTTGGGATTTTTGTAGCCAGGAGTGTCATTTGTAAGGTTCAGAGATCTAAGGACAAGTGGTCAAGCTGTCTTCAGATGCAATGCACTGTTTTTTTCTCAAGCACAGTGTATGTACTTACAGCCCAGTCAGCCAGTTCTGGTTGCAAGAACTGTGTAGTTAAGAAAACAATTCAAGTCTCCATGATGAAACACCTGAAATGAAATGAAATGAAATGAAATACAGCATGTCCTTTGACCCCCATGCTACAAAGCCAGCATAGACCTCACACTACACTGTAACTTCACAGGCTCTGCTGTGTGCTGTTCTGCTGATGGCACTCAATCTGCATCTGCCTGAGTGGTTCTGTCTCCAAAAGTGAGGTATGACTGTTTGCTAAACATGCTTGATAGGCACCATCAAAGCTGTGATGTTCTGCCTGCGAGATGCCTCTGTCAATTTTAACTTATTCCTCTGAGGCAACCTTTGCCTCTGAGGGGCAAGCCCTGAATGTGTACCATGAGGACAGCGTGTGAGGAAATGCCCTCTGTGACCAACATCGGCAACAACAGAACGAGGAGCAATGGGCACAAAGTGCAACACAGAAAGTTCCCTACTAACACAAGGAAGAACTCCTCTGTCAGAGTGACAGAGCCATGGAACAGGCTGCCAAGAGAGGCGATGGAGCCTCCTGCTCTGGAGGTACTCAAGACCTATCTGGACACTTTCTTGTGTGACTTGCTGTAGGGAACCTGCTTTAGCAAGTGCTTGGGCTAGGTGATCTCCAGAGGTCTGTTCCAATCCCTATGGGTCTTATGTTTCCCATGTGTTTTGTTCTTTTTTTTTTTTAAACTTTAAATCTGAACTGATTTTTCCACCTTCATAAAAAGTACAGAAATTGTTTCAATACATTTAAAGAAGGACAAAATATTTTCCAGTGAGTCCGAACAAGTCTTTCTGCAAGCTTGGGCTGAACATGTACCAACTTCAGGCTCTTTTGTGGTTCCAGCAGCATTCAGTGACAGCCCACATAACTCCGGTTTCTATTGTTTTCAGTGAAACATAGGCAAAATGTGGTATTTTACATGTTTATTGAAGGTGTCTGATAATCAAGCCTCAAGAAATGGGAATTTAACCTTAAACATGGAAAGTAGTTCAATCTCAATCATTCAATGTCAGCTCTGATCGGCACCCTTCCTGACTAGCATGATCCATGGACGTGAGAATTGCATTTACTCATACAACAGTGAGGTGATGTGCAAATACTTGTGTTCGGGAGTGAGCAGCCATACGCATATGTGTGCACACGTTTATTATGCATGTAGACAAACTTCTGGGCATTGGAATGCTTCTGCTGTGGTTCAGCCTGGAGCATGTTCCGAATGGTCTGCCAGCTCTTTCATGTAAAGTTTTGAGTGGAAATGTTTGTACATTGTTCTAGCACTGTTCTAAGTGCCAAAGTGATCCCATTGTTTGAGTGGGATCTTGGTCAGAGGCAATTCTGAGTGAAAGAATAGTGATTCAGAGTGTGCCGTATTTAAATACTGGATATTTTCCTATGTCCATTCAATTTTTTATGAATGTTTATCAGAGTCTACGCACAGCCTCATTAAATACCTTATTGCACTATAATCACCAGGAGTCCTGTTAGCTGTTCTAGCAGCTTTAAGCATGGTGCATACTGGGTACCTGCCAAATTGCTTCTGTGCTTATGATGAGCAGGGCAACCAAATCCTGGCGCATATCAGGAAAGTGTCTCAAATGCAATGTTAAACTTCTGTTACTGATCAGCAGTATCAGAAGCTGATTCATATGTGCTCCACACACCTTTTTCAACTGCTGCCAGAAATGGATCTCTGCAGCTGTTCTATGCAGCTGTTTGTGCTTTATCTCTAATTTTGTAGTTCTTTACATGCTGGAGAAACCAAAATAAGATACTGACAGCATCCAGGCTCTTTTAACCAGAAGGAAGAACACTGACATGATGCCACATTGTAAATAAGCCCACAAACCCCAGCTTAGAGAAGTCATTTGGCTGCTGGCAGCTGATTTGTGACTCCTTGCCAGAAGGATCATGCACTGCCTGGGTCTGACTATCCCAGGGCATTCTGTAGTTGGAGCTGGATAGTTCTTGTCAGGATTACTCCATGCTCTCATTGCCTTCAACATTGCTTTGGCTAAGGCTCCTATTTGGAAAAGGAGACTGAATTGTCCAGCCTCTCCCCTTTATCTGCTTCCCAGTCTCCCAGGGAGAGCTGGAAAATAACTTGTTTCTGCTTTGCAACACTGAAAGCTATTCTTGATTTATGGTCTGGTGTTGTCCTAGGAAGAGATCTTACCTTGAAACAAAATGCTGTCAGTGGAACACTAATACAGCATGATACTCATTCAGCGCATGCTAGTCTGTAAGTATTTACTTCTCTAGAATACCAGATTTTAAGTCTTTAAGTAAGAGGGAATCTGAGTGAAAAGGATATGATAATTTAGTGTTGATCAGTTAGGATATAAAGATGTTGGAAGGTATTCTCTGTCTCATAACTGTTTAGTATTTTCAATATCAGTGGTTTAATTCTGACATTGAAGGAAACTCACAAGAACAAACGTAAATTCTTGCCAAGTGTATCCTATTGAAGTCTACTTGGTGTTTGGATAATGGGTGAAGTTGATCACATGGTGAGATCGCAACATGTCCATGCATTTTCTGTGTCATCACCATGACCTTTTAACAGTCCCTCTGAGACTTGTAGTGATTTGTACATGAAGTCTCAATAGCACCGATGTCACTTAAAATTATATTCTCAATTGTGCTGGTGACAGAGTAGTATCAGTGATTGTTTATAAACCAAAGATCTGCTCATGCATTTGGAGTCATTCACACATTAAACGGAAGACTTTACAGGTGGGAATATGATTTTCTTCGTTCCCTGACACCGTCATTTCCCTCTTCTTTCTCAGCTGTTGGATATCATGTGATAAATACTGGACAAGCAGGCAGGTGAAAAGAAACAAATGCATTCTTCCTTGTCTGGGCTGAGCACAGATAAGAATGGCCTTCTGCATCCTGTTGAATGGGAACAAGGGTCATCAATGAGTGTTTTCTCTGCATGACCCCAGGCAGGATGTAGAAGACTTGGAGAAATTTCCAAATCCAAATCTTCTTGTAGATGGAGTGAGTTTTCCATTTATGCCCATCTGGGATTCTGGTAAACCTGTGTGCAATCACTCACAATACTTAATCTCTTTTTTTGTTTGTTTATTTGTTTCCCAGGCTGGTAACTGCCATCACATATACCTTGCCTGTCTTCTCTCCTTATATCTTTTGTTTTTGTTTTGTTTTTAAATCAGAGTTATTTTTGGCTGAGATAAGAATTCAGTGTAGAAGTAACTCAGACACAAATTGTTGAGAGTGTGGATGTGTCACTGTCTCTCCCTGCATCTTTCTTTTACATGAGTGTCCAGCTCTGGAGAAATTGAGAGTTCATATTAGAGAATTCACTCCAAAATTTTGTTATGAATTGAATGGGGGAAACCTTGCCACCTGGAGAGAAGATTGTCAAGTTTAAGCCTGAAACTTGGAAATCCATACAAATAAGTCTTCTCCTCCCACTTCCTAAATTTAAGTGCCAAATAGATGCTTTCCACTAAGTTCACAGTGATACTTGACTTGGAGGTATAGGTTCCTCTCCTATGGTTCATTGCATATCAGCAAGGACTGAAATACCTTGCCTGGAAATAAAAAAAAAAAAAAAATCCAGCTCTTAAAGAAGCACTATTCTGTAGGTTGTGCTGATTACTGCTTTTGCTGCATGATTGTGATTTTTGGCACAGACTATCACATACCAAATTCCCAAAATAAAATGCTACACGATATTCTAAGAGCACTTAGGAAACTTTAAAAAGGGATTTGTCCGCTGGTTGAATTTCGCTTCTGGTGAAGCCACACAATGCAGCAAGAGTGGCTTAGGACAAAACAGCTTTAGTCAGCAAATTGCCTTTTAAATAAGCACAAAGGAAAATGAAAACCTTCAATCAGTCCTGTGTTTGTAGAAGTTGTCAGAAATCCTGCTTTGATTGTAAAGGCTCTACGGCTATATGTTAGAGTAGCTAAAACATCTGTTCGGCAACGTTGTGAAATCCTCGTGCTCTGAACTCTTGATAAAGGGGACTGCTGAGTGATTGGTTCGTAGAAACTTTACAGGCAGAGGAACTGTAAATAGAGTGGTCACTGCTTGCCTTCCCTAGTCCTGGTCAGAGGGAAGCACGGAAGGCAGCCACTATTTTACGAGTGCATGATTTTGCTTTGAGGGGGAGAGAGCAGGAAGTGCCTAGGAAATGGTTCACGACAGAAACCTGAAGTTGTAAATAGAAGAGAGAAGGAGGAGAGCTGAGGGATGCGGCTTGCGAGTAGTTGAGCTCCTGATACAACGGCAGCAGAGCAAAACCAGACTTCTTCAAGAACGAGCCCGTCCCAGCCCATTCCGATGGAAGGAGAGACAGTACCAGCGAGCAGGAGAGCAGCCAGCAAACCCACGCGGATCGCCCTCGGCGTGTTCGTGGCTGGCACCATTGCACTTGGCACCACACTTTTTTTGGGTAAGTGAGAAGGTCCAGGCTTGGTGTGAGGGTAACCCTCCCGAGCACAGCTGCTCCATGCGAGTGTTTGTGCCGTGCACTGTGTTACGGTGACAATCCTGGTCATTTCTTTTTCCCCATTTTATTTTTAAGTGTGTCAGCAAAGAGATTTTTTTTTTTTTTGTGGGAAATGTTAGAGCTAGAAGCTGCAACGTGAGCTCGTGTAACTATTGAAAGCTGAGTTTAAATTTGAATGCTGGGTTGAATGAGCTAGAATGAATACTGGCTAGAATGGGATTCTTTCACAGAACGGGAAGAAAGGGGTAAGATTATGAATATTGGTAATGCCGATTGCAAACTGGCAGTCTGTGACAAACGTGGACTAAAATTCTCTGTTTCCTGAAAATCAATCTGTAGTGCATACATTTTATGGAATCTGTTGGGTAATCCTTCATTTGGTTTTCATTATGGATTGGCTAAAATTCCTGTAGAAAACTTGGGTAATGCATATGTTTGCACATTTTTTAGATATTTCTGTTTTTCTACGACAAATCGCAAAGGCATCTTTGCAAAAATCACAAGGTACATCTGGGAAGAAACTAAAATGTTTTGATCAGATTTATTAGCTGTTACTTGGCAAAATAGAGAAGGCATTATTATTTTATCTCTGGGATTTGAAATCATTTGTAGGTTGGCTTTGTTGGAATATAGGATGTTGGAAGGGTATACCTATGTGTATAAATGCACCCAGAAACAACTAGACAGTGAATAGAAAGCAATACTCTGTAAAAGCTTGAAGAGACCGATCCTCTTTTAGAATAATTCTGACAAACTTCTCATTTCTTCAGAGTCCAATTTTCCTGGACTTGGGGAAACTTAATTTCTAAGAAAAGTTTTTTGCTTCCCTCCCATCTTTTATGATGTTATTTGAAAGATACACTTACAAGATAAGTTGTCACTTATAGTGACAACAGAGAAAATGGTGTTGGGTTTTCTAGCGAATACTGGTAGCAGCAGGCTCTCATTCAGATAGTATTCTGTTGTAGAATCAATTCCACAAATACTTGCACAAAAGTAACTATTATGTATGTGAAGAATCCCAACCCATTCCATGACATTCAATAAAAGGCTTTATAATGATAAGAATTGGATCTTCACCTTGGTAATGTAAAATATTGGCTTTACGTGAAAAATAACATTTTTTCCCTTAAATAATATGATATTAAACACCAGGAAGCAATGGTGAAACCTTGTTCTTTTTTTAGTACTAAGTTGCTTGATTACGTATTGTTCGTACAAAGCAACAGAAGTTTACTACAGTAGATTATCAGAGTTATGTCCTTTATCCACGGACCAGACGTGAACACTTAAGCAAATATAATAATTCTCATGGACTGTTTTGTAAGTGTGTTAAGACCTTTCTGTATCAAATTCAGTATAAAAATTTTCATTGACCTAATGGCTAAGAAATATAAATGCTGGCCTTGGGTCAACAAAAATGTTTTCAGAATTTGTTTGGAAATTTTCAGAAGATTTCAATCAAAAGGGCAATGGAAAATGATTAAACTATTCTAACATTTTGTCAATGAAATGCTCTAGTGTTTCATTTTTTTTTTTTTTGTAAGTTTGTGTTTAACTCCTTCTTAGCTTTGTCAAACAGAAAGGAAACCACTGTTTCTCATCATCTGAAACATTTCAGGCATCAGATGATGACTTTTTTTCTTCAGTTTTCATTTAATTCATGTAACTAGTTGTTTCTGATGAACCTGAAACAATTCCCCATCACTATTTTTTTTTTTCCAGTCTGAGAAGCAGAACATTGCCTTCTCCTACTTCTTTTGCTTGCTCTCCTTATAAATCCTACAACCCCCAGAAGGATCTGGGAGAACCGTAGAGTTTTGTTTGGCATTATTTGCTTGTACCATTGACACTAAAGGACATGCCAAATCCCCTGACAACCCCTTCCTCTTTTCTGTACTATCAGAACCATGAGGGCTGCTTTGAATTATCTTTGCTGACACATTTTCATTCTCCTTTATTTCACACCAAGCGCAAAGAGTATCTGGGAATTTCTCTCTTTTTTCTACTTTGTTAAGAAAAAAATCTAGCAAACCTTCAAGACCTGGATGAGTTCTAAAAGATTAGCTTTCAAGAGGGAAAAAGCAAATCCCCATGAATTGGGTGGAGTGTGATGCCTTTGGAGAACTATTCAGTAATAGACACATTATCCGTTATTCGTAGTTTACATAGCTCAAAATTGCCTTCTGGAAACCTACTCTTCTCTGTTTTCTCCTGTTCCTCAGTATTGTGATTCTGATTACAATCTTTCTTTGTTTCAAAACCTAGTGTTTTTCTTGGCTAATTGCTGGATTACCTAGAAGTAGTTTCTGAGATGTTGTTTTTCACTAGTCTATTGCAATCTTCAGTAGTCACTAAGAAATGAATAAGGTATGAAGTTCTAGCCTTCAGGGTTTTTTTTAACATTAAAATTTTCATGTGCTGGACTACCATCTCACATCTTCCTATTCTTTTTGAACTACAAGAGAACTTTATAACCATCATCATAACACCCTGAAGTAGTTGCATACCGTTTTGCTTCTGTTTCTGTTTTTGTTTGCTACGGATTGAGTTATTAAAAAAAAAAAAAAAAAAGGAGATAGTGAGATATTTCTTTATTTCTTCTGAGCACATCTACTGAATCTTATTTCATCTGCCCCTGGGGACTCTTCATCCCAAGAATGAATTATCTGCAAATTTGCTGCCTGACAGGAGTGTCTCAAATAAGCAATCATATTTAAATTTCAATGTCTGTGAAAATGCACATTTTTGCAAGGGGACCAAAATTAACTGAGTATTCCATAGCTCTTGTCAGTGAAGCTTTTGGATGTGAATAAACGTCCAGTGCCTTCAGAGGCCAGTTCGTGCAGACACTGCACTCCGGCTTATAAACCAGGGTTTTTTCTGCAGTCATTGCCAATTTAGCTTATTCCAAACAATAGTGAAAGGACACCAAAGATGCCAGTGGAGCCAGGCAGTGCAGTGCTGCTGCAGAGAGCTGCAGCAGGGAAAGTCCTGCAGAAGATGGCTAGGTAGCTCCATGTTCAGAGACCATCAATGAGGATGGATTGCTTCTACTGTGGTGGTGCTCACTGCCCAGGCACTGGGCAAATGCACTATGTGCCGTGGAGTATTCTTATTCCATGTTGCCTGAGAGCAAAGATAGATGAAGTTGAGGAATCAGAGGGCAGCTCCAAAATTAATGTCTCTCATTTTATTATTTTGGCCTACATGTCAGAGGCAGATGTTGGTGGTATGGCAGTAGAGATTGAACCTTCCCACCAATATTCCATCAAATTTTGTTGCTGTGTGATAGATGACAGCAGAGGGGCTGTCTGATACAATGTCATCTGACGTGGACGTGTGGATGAAGCAGAAGTGTGTCACTGAATTCCTTAATGCGGAAAAACTGGCACACATTGACATTCATCAACACTTGCTGAGTATTTCTGGAGACCAAACAGTGGATATGGGCACAGTAAGGGGTGGGTTGTTTATTTCAGCAGTGGTGGCAGCAATGTGAAAGACAAACCACAATCTGGAGGGCCATGCGGACTCTTATGAGCATGTCATGAAGGCTCTTTTTCATCACTAGCAAAAAGTGCATATCTAATGGTGGTAACTGTGATGAAAAATAGTGTTTGGTATCTGATGATTTGCTTTATCAAATAGTGCTATTGTGCTCTTTGTATCTGTTGTCATTTGCGTGGAGACAAATAAGAGGAATTACTTTGGGAGCACCCTATATAATTTTTAGGAGATGCAGTAGTTACCTAATGTACGTTATAAGTGTTGTAAATCACTGTGGCTAGAGATGCATTTGGCCAGTGCTTGCACTGACATTTGAACAATCAAGCATACAGTATTTGTCTCAAATGGTCAAAATCAATGGCAAACGATCTCATTATGGTTTTCTATTTTGCAGTTAGCCAAGGTCTTATAAAATTTCATCCAAAGCAACAGTACTGTTTGACTGCAGAATGCATTGAAGCTGGTAAGCAAAAACTGTCTCCTATCCATTACATCATGATCACAGTAGGTTAATGGGATATTTATATTGTTTTTCCATATTTCTTTTTCACTTACGATGTTTAATTAATAATTAGGGTAAAAAATAAGTACATTTTAAAAAAAGATATTTGTCTAAATCACTGCTGATCTGAGTATATTTTCTGCAAGTCAACTCCTGGTTTTTAATTGCTTTAGTTCTATTCTATCCAGGTTAACCAAAGTTTCCTGTTGGGTTTGTTTCAATTTTTTATCAGAGGAACCAAACATTGATTGTCTCAAACCTTTTTTTTGTTCCATCTCAGTAATCAGAAAATATTCAAATGAATTCTGCACAGAAATGTTTTAGGGTCAGATCTTACATACATGTGAATGACTGCAATATGAACTATGGCTCAAAATCTGAAACTACTTCTATATCAGTAGGCTCTTCCTCACTCAGGTACACATGTTGTAAACCTCATGGAACTGGGACATCTGGTAGTATGAAATGTGAGCTAAAGAGATCAGGTTTGGTAGGACCTAAGTCTCATTTTGTTCTCATCATTTTGACAGCTTTACTCCCTCTAAATCAGTGAGAGTCTTTCATTGAATGCAGTGAGAGCAAAGATCAAACAATTGTTACCACATCTGGAAACCTGGCCCTAGATTCATTTCATTTGAAACAAAGTGGATATTGTGTGAACTTCTAAGAATATTTATTTCCATTCTGAACCACATTAAAACAACACTTGCATTTGAAATCCTGACAAAATTCTGTGGGGCTACATACACAGACTCTATACATAGCAGACCAAAAATTATTCAGTGCAGTCAGCTTCAGAGTTTCTAGCATGAGAAGTGAAACTACAGTTGAGACATAGAAATATCATAGAAAGTATTCTACACAAAAATACTGAATGATAGAAACAGTACTATAAAGTCTGTAAAAGTATCAGATGTTCTGATAGGAAATACATTTTTCTATTTAACTATTGCTATAAGCCTCAAAACACATGGTTATTTAGGAAGAAAACGTCAAGTATCTTCATATTCTCTCTTACTTTACTCACATAGATTTATGCCATAATCTCTATAATGTGTGATCATTTGTTTACACACAGAGAAGTTATTTTTATCAAGCATGTTAGACTCATCTCTTTCTAATGAGTCTCACCTGCAGTAGCAACTGTTGGGGAGGTAGTCACAGAAACGAGCAGAAAATACTACACTTATATCTCGCAGTGAACAGCAAATCATAACTAGATGTGTTTTGCAACTACTGAGCTAAACAGTGCCTAATTTTTTGTAAGCTAATTTGTTTGATGCATATCATTACTATTCCTCAGGTATGTAATTCCATCACAGCAACAGCGAAGAGTCTGTATTCAGGTGTCTGGCCCCAGCAGGTCACTTTCCTGTAGGTTTGGTGGTCATTGCTCTTAAATCAGTTGAGCAAGCATTGAATAGATATTTTGTCTTTTCCCACTTGTTATGTAAGCATTGTTAGATGCTAGAGAAGCTGGGTGTTATTCTTGCTGCTGTTTTAGAAAGAGCAGAGATCAGGACATTCATCAGTCCTAGAATAGCCACAGTTAGCTGCAAGTAAGCAGCATCACATCACAGAAACTGATTAATCATCATTTCTCGATTTTGGTCTCACAGAATTATCAGTTTAGGTAAAAAAAGTACCATAATATTTATGCGGTATCCTTTTTTACAGCCGCTGCCATCTTAAGCAAGATAAATCAATCTGTAGATCCTTGTGACAACTTTTATCGATTTGCATGTGATGGCTGGATACATAACAACCCTATTCCCGAAGACATGTCAAACTATGGTGTATATCCTTGGCTGCGGCACAACGTGGACCTCAAACTGAAGGGTAAGTATGTCATTTCTGAAAGTGTTTAGCTGACTTTTCAGTGTTGTTTGTTAAGTGGATAGTGTTGAAATGAATGAAGATTCCACACTCCCTTCAGCTTATTGCACAATATCATGTTCTCTTTTGAGTATATTATTATTTTCTTTATTGAAAATAACACTGGCAGAAAATTTATTATAACAGAGGCAGAAGTGGGGAAGGAAGAAAAAACCTGGGGTATTGAACTCAGGGGTGTTGGTCGATGTTCAGCTGAACATGAGCCAGCAGTGAGCCTAGGTCCAGAAGGAGCAGGGAGGTGATCATCTCCCTGTACTCAGTTCTGGTGAGGTCTAGTGCTGTATTTGGTTTTGGGCCCCTTACTACGAGGAGGACATTGAGGCCCATGAGCATGTTCAGAGAATGGCAACAAAGGTGTGAGGGGTCATGAGGACAAGTCTTATGGGGAGCAGCTGAGGCAACTGGGATTGTTGTCTGGAGAAGGCTCAGGGGAGACCTTATTGCTTTCTACAACTGCCTGAAAGGTGGTTGTGGTAAGGTGGGGGTCAGCCTCTTTTCTCACGTGACTAGTTATAGGACAAGGGAGAACGTTCTCAAGTTGCACCAGGGGAGTTTCAGGTTGGATATTAGGAAAAATTCTCCAAAAGAGTGGTTAGGCTCTGGAACAGACTGCCCAGGGAGGTGGTGGAAGCTCTGTCCCTGCAAGTGTTCAAGAAACATTTAGATGTTGTGCTAAGGGACATGGTTTAGTGGGGAAATACTGGTGGTAGGTAGAATTTTGGACTAGATGGTCTTGGAGGTCTTTTCCAACCTTAGTGATTCTATGATTCCAATTGCTGGCAACTCTACAGTTTAACAATGATGATATAAAAGGATATTTCTTATACCATGGGAAAAGCAGCAGGAATTGAACTCCTTCCTCCTTGCAGTAGACTAGGTAGACTAGGAGTCTACTGGTGTACAAGTACAGAATGCATACTGAAGATCCAGAAACAAGCTTTGGTCTGTGGCAGCACTCTTTATGACAGTGGATAATTGCAGGAAAAGAATATAAGAAGTCAAAAATAGTAACATTTTGCAGTACAGTTAGCTAGATTTCAGCAGGAAGCAATTTGAAACCTTTCAGATGTAGAGATTGTTTATTTCAAGTTGCAGTTCAGCTTGTTGTTGAAGTACCTGGACTATCATCAGTGAAAGAGAAGGCTTTTTAAGGATATGTCTGGATAAAAAAATAGCATCAATTGGAAGAGTGTAGGAAGAGAAGTATTTTAATCTGTGTATGACTTGGCTTTGTGCTATACTCTGCAGCGTTTCTCATCAGGAAGTTCTGCAAACTGGAAAGAAAGATGATGATTACTGTTAGTAGGATAAAACTGACAAAATTTCATAATCTCCACTAAAACCATATCACATAAGAGAAGGGAGACGTGCAAGATTCATTGTCATTGTCGTGTACCTGAGCATCACATACCTTGAGCATATTATTGATCTATTAGTTGAGCTACTGGTCTGTTTTTTGTTCACCACAGAACAGACCTCACTTTTAGAATGTTGTGTTTGAATATAGCATTTATTTTTCTGTTAGTTTTTTGTACATGTATTTGTATAGGATCAAAGTCCTTTTCTACTTGTTCTCTTCAGTCACACAATATTCAATTCTCACATCATTAAGCATTTTAAAAGCTGCATTGAGTTTCAGAATATGAATTTGGAATTTCAACGTGGGATACAATCTGATGAGTGCTGTTTTAAATCTGCTGAAGATGTCACAACCAAAAGACAAAATATTGCCAGAGGCTGTTTTAAGTTATGTTTTGCATTCTAATTCTTCTGCTGCCAGGATAAGGCTGTATTAGATAACTGCACATCCTGCATGAACCTTAGCCACATATGAGACAGATCTAATTGAATATAGAGTAGCAAGCTGTGACTCTCATCCTTAATTTCCTCTTTTTACTGTGCCTAATCAAGGACATCATGCTATACCACATTTTATATGGTTTTCTTATTGCAGTCCCTTTAGAAGTTGCTAATCCCTAGCTATGACAGTACAAGACAAAGAAAGAAACATCTAAGAGAGAAGTATTTACTTAGTGGAAGTGCCTTATCAAAAAAGGGGTGTAATGAAATGCCTGATAATTACATTAACAGATGGCCTGAACTGCTTCTTAGCATAGTACAGGGGAAGAAAAGTGAAGTGTTTGGTGGAGTAGAGTTGATTTAATATAACATTTTTATCTTCTCATTAACTTTTTATTGAATAAAATCTCCAAAATGTACTCTTGGTAATTAAAAATGAAGTGTGCTGGATATCATATTGTTAGCCAAAGTAACAAGGCGTAACTTCAGCCTCTATATATCTTTGCACTTTAGCTTGAGTTAATTCACTAAATTAGCTTGACACTTATAGTTATTAATTTGTGGATGACCACATCATTGCTTTCAAAATTTTGTCAAGACTATGTTTGCACTGGATAACATATATGGCTAACCAGATCTTGGAAGCCAATGTAATCTCTCTTTCCTAAAGACATCTCACACTATTGGAAATGGCCTTGTTTGACTTAGTGGATTAAAAAAGCCCCACTCTTTAAGAAGACGATTATTAAGCTAGTTCCACGTTCTGAAATATTTATTATATTAAAGAAATCTGTTAATCTCGGAGCGTTAACATGACTTGGCCAGAGATCTACATTTTTCATATTTGATACTCTTTGATGGTGTGATATAGATTGAAGTATTTATTCAGACAATATATTAAAAATGACACTGTTTAAAATAAATTATTTAAACATCTAATCTGTTTCCTGGTTCCTGAATGTTCCCAAGCTTTCAACAGAAAGGGAGTTTGAGTATTTGTGCAATTGTGTGCAAGGTCTTGATTACCCAGGTGTATCTTCAATCTGCTGGAAGTTTCATTTTTCGTTCAGGGCCAATAGACGTAGAAGATCTTGCAGCCAATAATAGGCCACAAGAGTAAGAATTAATTTTGCCTTACCAGAAAGTGGTAGGTGTAGCTGTACAGTGTACGGAAGCTGTCGTTAAACATTGCCAGTTTTGAGAGTAAAGCTGTTTTGCTGTTATTGTTGCTCCTTATTATTATTAGTAGTAGTAGTGGTAGTATTAGTATTGAGATTGCAGACACACAGGAGCATAGGACTTTGCAGAACTCAATTTCAAGAAAAGGGAGAACATTTTATGTATAGGTGAAGGTTTTTGATGCTTTAATGATGAGCAGCAAAGAGCAACGGCAGAGCGTTTCAGTGGAAAATAGCTGAGCACTTCTGGGTGATAGTCTTTTTGCACTCATGTTTGGTTAATTGAAGGAACAGGGCAAGCAATGTGCATTTCAGGGTTCTTCTACATTCATAAATTTTAATGTGACAGTTAATATTCTAATTTTTGTAAGATTTGGATTTATAATGGATAGGAATACAGTAGCGGGTACTTTTTGTTGTTGGTGGTGTTTTTTTGTTGTTTTTTTTGTTTGTTTTTGTTTTTTTAATGATTCTATGGCTTTCTTTAGCTGTCTTTGGATGGATTCCAAATAAATAATTTCACCTTTGGTTTCTTTCCCATCCTTTGCTTGAGGGTTGCTTGGTTTTCTTTGTCTGCTCTCAGCGGACTCCCCAAAACACATATGTAACCTTTTACATAGTGGGTAAAATCCTAGCACACTGAAAACACTAGCATCCTTTCCCTTGGATATCAGAAACATCAGGGTTTCAAGCATCGTAGGGGAAAACACAGGAGAGAATTGTAAGTGGCCAAAGATGTGTTTAAAGCGCAGTTGTGTGGTTTAGGTTAAAATTTCTTGATACAGAACAGTTCTCAGAGAGGATGCTGCCACTCTTGCTCTACTCCACATTGGTGCAGCCTCACCTCAAGTATTGCATGCAGTTTTGGGCATCACAAGACAAGGACATAAAACTATTAGAGTGTACAAAGGTGGTCTACAAAGATGGTGAAAGGTCCAGAAGGCAAGACACATGAGTTCCTGAGGCCCCTGGGTTTCATGAGCCCAGAGCAGAGGAGCTGAGGGGAGGACTGATGGCAGAGTGACTCTCATGGGTCACAATATCTCATGAATATTCTATGGTTCTGTGATTAGGGGCTTGGAACTTGATGATCCTTGATGTCCCTTTGAACCCAAGATATTCTATGATCCTATGTTAGCATCAGTTAGCCAGTCCTTTCTGCACTACACTATCCCTGACTTGAATGAAACCTTTCATTTTTAACTGCAGGCACATTAAAAAAGTTAGATAGAACCATTTTGAGTACTGATTGTTTCTTGGAGTCTTCCAGAATGGAGAAAATGGTTTGACTGTGGCCAGTTTTATATGAAGTTATTTCAAGCTGTAACTGCTTCAGCTTTCCCTTAGGTCAAGCTTGAATGTCTCTGAATTACTAAATGTGTTTCACTTACCATAAGATTTTCTGCACAGCTACTTGAGATCCTGCAGAATTTTTCCCTCTTTATTGGTGACCTTAATTAAGAGTTTGGAAGCTCAACTCTCTTACCACTGCAACGTAGTGAATAATTCAAAACTGGAAGTCTGTGGCAAGTAAATCAGTACCCGTTACCCATGGTGAATGTTGATTGTGAACCACATAGTTTCTTTCACTTTCTCTGAAGTCTGCAGAGTGATGATATACAGCTGGATTTTTTTTTTTTAAAGTGACCATGCAGGAAGCAATAAATTAAAAACCAAAAAACTCTGCAAATGTTCCTAAATCTCAGCACTGCAAGGGAGGTGAGTTAAATTACATAAATTATTTGTGAACGTGGCTTTTAGGCCTTTTCAGTTTAATTTCAGTGTGTGGAAACTAGTTGCAGATTAAGTCTCTGTGCTGAATCTGGCCCAGTGAGACACCTACTTGAGACTAATTTACAGCGCTAAGGTTTTCCAGCACAGCTATTTTCTGAATGGCTGCCAGTTTAAACATAGCAGGGAAATCCTAATGTGGCAAACAAGGAATTGAGGATATGGGGTGTGTGTGTGTGTGTTTAAAGTATATGAGGCAGCAAGCAAAATATCTGGTAGCATAGGAAACTTCTCCTAATGTGATCTGCAATTATTTTCTTTAGAAAATAACTACTCAAGTAAATACAGAAAGGCAAAAATGTTGAATGGAAATTTATATTATCTGACCACAGGTGTGTCCTTTTAGACAATTCCAGAAGCTGGTGTTGAGTTGCTGCTGCCCTGTGCCATAGGGCTCTCGCAGGGCTGGCCTCTCTTATTCTCCTCACAGACAGACACTTGGTTGGGAGCACTAGGGTGGCACTGATGTGGTCCATGAGATCCATAATGTTGTCACTGATACTCCTCATGTCCTGTCTCAGTGTATGTGTCTTTTGTGATTTCTTTTTTACGAGATAGCTTGTTGAGCCCTGTTGAGGAAGAACAGCAGTAATTTAAAATAAAAAGAGAAAGAGAGAGAGAGAAGGTATTTATGTTATCCTCTCGAAAAGCCTCTTGTTGGATAGCTGCTGTTAAACAACATGATAGCAGCAAACAGCAATAGTGCTCGTTCTTTTTCTATTGGTGAATTCATCTGCAGATGGATCTCTTTTCAGTGGTCCAGAACTTTTTTTCAGTGGTTCAGATCTTTCCTATAAGGGCTTTTTTCTTCTAAGTGTAAGAAAAAAACCACAAGTGTCCTAAGTCAGATAAATCTTTCTGGGCAATGAGTTAACAGATGTTGGTAAAACGAACTACCTGAATCAGAGATGGAGTAGCCAAGAATTTTATAGGCTTTGTGGCTGCTCAAAATGAAAGCTGTATCTGCAGTGAGTGATTTTGGGAAACCATGAGCAGAGAAAGGAGATCATTTTGGTTCCTAAGTGAGGTTTTAAGGCAGCACGGCAGCAGAGCCACAGAATTCCCACAGCATCTCCATGGTAAAGAGACAGAACAGAATCTCCCTATGAGCCCTGCGCTGGAGCAGGAGCAGGATTTACACCTTGCTGCTACTCCTTTTGGTGGTATAATATTCCCCCATTCTTGGAGAGGGAACCTCTCTTTTCACTGTTGTCTACAGAGGGATGATATGTTCCTATCTGCAGACACTGAATTCCAAAGTTACTGTAGGACTCTGTTTGGGTCTGGTAATCTTGCAGAAAGAGGCACTTGTACCTTAGAAAACATGGAAATCTGTGGCATCATATGATTTTCATAGAATTCTTAGAGTTGGAAGGGACATTTAAGGCCATCTAGTCCAACTTCTCTGCAATAAACAGGGACAACCACAGATAGATCAGGGTGCCTAGAACCTGATCCAGCCTTGCCTTGAAAGTCTCCAGGAACGGGGCATCCACCAGATCTCTGGGCAACCTTTTCCAGTGCATCACCACCCTCAGTGTAAAAGCTTTTTCAGTCTTATTATTTAAAAAAAAATTGCTTAATATATGTTGAAAGTATTAATACAGTTACATAAAGCTTAATGCTAGTGTCTGCTACTCCCTCTGTATTGTAACAACTCGAGCTCCTACAATCTTCCAGCTTAAAGGTAGTTTAAAGGTAATTGTGGAATTGCTGTCCTCTACGCTATAATCCTGGTGTGTAGGCGTGTGTGTTTGGAGCGGGTAGCTGCAGGAAGTACTGCTCAAAAGATTGTTTGAGATTTGCTATTGAAATTAGGCTTATGAGCGGAGGCTCCCACATCAGCATAAGATGACTTTTGTTTTTGTTAGAGTTTGTGTACATTTAGATTAGTTGACTTCTGGAAGAGTTCCGTGATGTACTTACTTTTTTAGTATACAAACACGAAGTATTTGAGCAAGGTGTGGGGGGGGAGGGAGACACCGTTTTATCAAAACAAGGCAGGCTTGATTAAGTTGTCAGCTCCAGAGAGTTCTGAGGAATGGGCTCCTGGAGCTGCAAAAAGAACCAGAAGGTTTTATTAAAAATTAATAACTTAGAGGCTTAAGAACATAACAAGTATTGTGTGTAAGGTTTATCTGAGACTGTGTGAGCCAGCACAAGTTCTTCCAAAGGCAATCAATAGCTCATTGGTGTGCTGGATGCTTCTGCCTTCCAAAAACGTAGTGGTATACAATATAACAGGTGGTTGGACAACGTGGTTCTGTCTGCATTATTTTTGAGCCTTATATGAACAAGGAGTTTGTCTCGATGAAATATGTTTGGAGTGATAACTGGGAGTCCTTACCGTGAGACGATTCTGCTGACCTGATTATTTACAATGGGGAGAGTGACAGAAAGAAGGTAAGAAGGTAATGGAAGGCTGATTGAGGAGAGAACATTGGCAAAAATATGTGCTTTTGTGAAATGTAAAAGGTTTATTATAGACATCAGAATGGAAAAAAAAGTATTGATTCGCTATTTAATTTGTGTCAGTACAGAGAGTATTTTTCTTGGTTGGGGAAACAGGGTGAAAGAAAGGTTGATTGCTCTTCTCTCAAAAATGATACAAGCAAGTTCAAAAGAATTCACAGATTTGAGATTTATCTGAGAAATAACTTCACTGTGTTTCCCTATCATCCCCATGTGGAATAAGAAACTGAGGGGATTATCTTAGCAGTGGGTCTGGAGAAATATGGATCCAGATCTTTCAACTTTCAGGATAACATCTTAATTGGGAAACTGTAGACTGTACGGTGGCTCTTTTTTCATCTCTCTTGTTGAAACTGCTTTATTGGACATAAAATATTTTAACTTCAAAGGCATGGAGTGTTTTTTCTAAATGATTTTAATAGCCAGATAGTTAGAGGATTAAATTCCTAAATGACACGTAAGACTCCGATTCCTGCCTAATAAGTAAGCAATGTCATAAAAAGAAAAACAATTCTCCAGTAAAGTCACCCCAGAAATCTTTACACCCCACTATTTAGGAAATCTCAAGATATGGAAACAGTAACTAAATGCATTTCAATTTCTGTCTCCAGTTGATGTTGATGGAGACATTCCAGTTCTGTCTCCAGGTTGAACAATGGATTTTAATTACTTCATGATTAAATATATTTTTGCATCTGTTTTGACAATAATCTCCAGATTACATTGAGTGTATATGTAGAAAAGTATTTCCAAGAAAAGTGAATTATTTTCACGTATCTGGATGGTAACATTAATGCATGGTCCTTGATCATTCACAGATGAAAATGCGGACTTTCTCGTAGGGCCACGTCGATTCGTTGACAAGAAAAAGTAAATATCAGACTTTTTGTGGAGGAAAGTGTTTGGTGCCTGCTGCTGTTATTTGTGTTCATTTTTTCCCACTTAGCTAAGCGTCTCTCCTTACTTTTGTTTGGACTCAGAGAAAAAACTTTATTAATACAAGCACAGATTTAAGCATTTTAAGATTTTGGAAAGCCTTTTGTGCTCGTTTGTTGTTTTTTGTATTTTTTTCCTCATGTATATTTAACAAGCAGTAGAGGAATCCAAACCATAATGCAGTAGCAATTGAAAATAGATGTTTATAAAATGTATTAAAGTAATCTTTTGTACAGCACTGGGCTCTGATAGTTTCCTTTCCAGCCCTCTGAAAGCCACCAACAAGAAAAGGAAGAGGAACCTTAGTGTCAATAGGGTGCTGGTATATATATTTTCAAGCATTTAACTAGAGTGGTGAGAAATATTTTTGTAAGTTTTTTTTAGTCGTGATGGAGTGAAAATTACATATTTCAGTCTATTTTCTTATTTTAGAATCCTGAGAGCAAACTTTTATATAAAAACCAGTCATTGACGTAGCAGTTTTAAAAGGAGTGTCTTGGGGATGGGGACTCCAAACTGCATATCAGACTGTCCACTAGACACCTGAAATAGCAAGAAGCACCACAGAACAACTAGGAGAACTAGTAGTTAAAAAAAACCCATAGTTTAGGGAGCTCCAAAAAAAACAAAAATTGTTGTCGATCAGTTGTTAAAAGAGGAAATGTGCAGGGATGTATATTAAAGTTGTATGCTAGAAGAAATTCTCAGAACTCGTATTTTAAAGGAATAAGGAAACTCAACCAGGCCCTTGAAATTATGTATTCAAAGCTGAGTTATGGTCGTCGAAATGGGGCCACAAATGGGCTTCCATGCCCTTCCATGAGGTGTGCATCTGTAATGTTTTATGGGTGGACTAGAAGAGGCTCAGCTCTTTTCGCAAGGCTTCAGATGCGAAGCAGCTCTGAAATGGCAGCTAGGCAGTGTGACCTGTGCTAGTAAACCAGCTGAGAGGATCAAGGGTACTTTATCAAGGATGAAGTTTCAGTGAAACATTAAACACTGCTTTCTGAAGCAAGGAGATATCTATCTCTTTGCAGGAGAATTGTCTGAAAGAACAGATTTACCTCTAAGAATAATATAATCTTGGTTTGACTGTACTTGTTCCTAACAAGTATATACAGCTTTGAAATATGTCATCCAATACTGTTGTTTGTACAACCTCTATGTTAAGTCTGGATGAGCTGACACAAAGGCACCTCTGCAGGAGTCAGGCTTCCACACTGAAGAGAATAACAGATATATATATCAGATTTTCCCTTTTGAAGAGCTCATAACCTGGGTTGTTTGTGTTGCAGTCTATTGATCTCACATTTTCATGCAGGAAGCCAGGGAAGTTACCATTGAACAAAGGATCACAACAGTGTTGTCCATAATTTTAGATGCTGTGACCACTGCTTGTATTTTGAAGGCTCGTTGTAGGCCTCATCCGTTACACTTGACCTCCTTCACTAACCCTGGGCTCTGAAAAAAAAAGAAATTGCAAACTAGATATTCTGAATGAACGTCAGCTGACCCCAAACCATTCTGAGATAATCCCTCTTGGAACACACAAGCTCACATTACTGTAATTAGGACTGTA
This sequence comes from Lagopus leucura, assembly GCF_019238085.1. Classification (NCBI taxonomy): domain Eukaryota; kingdom Metazoa; phylum Chordata; class Aves; order Galliformes; family Phasianidae; genus Lagopus; species Lagopus leucura. Next base: position 61,107,760 of record NW_024962262.1, read on the forward strand.
CAGTGTTCTAGCTATGATTTCCGTAACAGCAGCATGGCTTTTTGTTACTTCCTCTCACATGGTGAGTGAATTATTTCTGTGCAAGATTGCTCTGTGAACTGCAATAAACCTGATTTCTTAAATCCAGTGCACTGGGAGTTTGAAGAAAGGGCAGTGCCTTGATGACACAGGTGGAATCCTCAGTAAATGCCGGTGATGGTGCTGGTACAGGTGACTGCTTGGGCTCTAGGGGTTATGGCTGCTTTTCAGGGACTTCTTTGACATAATTCTTTAGTGTGAAGTAAGTGTGCATTCAGAGCTAGATGATCTTAATGAGGGCTAGATGAACCGCAATTATGTCATGGCTTAGGGAACAACATTTTGCATGCAAGTGCTGTGTAATTTCTTGGATTGCCCAGTGTTTGACTTACCAAACATTTCCTTGCATGTATCTTTATTTTTAGTGTACTTTTTCATTTCAAATGAAATGATCGCTATCCTACCTCACTGGAGAAGATTCTGGGGACAAGTTTTGCTATCAAAATGTAACTTTTTTTCCCCCTATTTTTAAGCTGAAATTCCTCAGTGATATAATTAAAACATCCTGCTGCTGGCAAAACGTCAGAGGTTATCTTCCCCATTTCTAAAAGATAACATGAATTTTGCTTCTTCAGAGAAGTAGAACAAAGACTGAGAAAGGAGATGTAAGTTAGATGTTAGAAGGAAATCCTTTACTCAGAGGTGGTGAGGTGCTGGCACAGCTGCCCAGAGAAGCTGTGGTGCCCCATCTGTGGAGGTGCTCAAGGCCAGGTTGGATGGGGTCCTGAGTAGCCTGAGCTGGTGGGGGGCAGCCCTGCCCACGGCAGCAGGTTGGAACTGGATGATCATTGAAGTCCCTTCCAACCCAAACCATTCTATGATTCTATGAAACAAAACTTATGATTGATAGCTGGAGAGAGTGAACAGCCCCTTTAATTATTCAACAATTTAAAAACCTGAACATTTTGGCTGTGGAGGGTTATTAAGGAGAACAACAGAGACTTCATTGTTCAAGAATCAAATGAGAAGTCCACCCTCTTTGGGATGTGGTATTTGCAAGGAAACTCCTTTTCCACAAGCAGAGTTCCTTCATTTTGGCCTAAGAAACTGAAGATCATTGGGAATAGTAAACATTCAAGATGCAGAAAATATATTTTCCAGCTGCTGCTACTGAAACCAAAGGAAGAGAATGTTGTTGCATGAGATTTTGACAGCCTTTGCTGAAGGATGAGCCTCTTCTGCCTTTGGTTGAGTGAATGGGTGGGTTGTACTCTTGGACTGCTTTCTGGAACTGTGCTGAGAACAATGCTTCATAAATTGTTTTCAGCTGCAGTACTGAGCATCATCTGGACAATGCTGAGTAACTCTGTGACTGACATTAAAGGCACGGCTGGGCTTTCAGTATCTCCAGAGCATTACGTTCTTTGAATCTTTGAATCAAATACAGCATGATTTATGCTCTTAAAGCAACAGAGTTTAATTCAGCAAATCTCTGACTTGAGTTAGATATGGAGGAATTAATCCTCTGTGGCTCACTTTCTTCATCTGCAACAGTGGATGATGGCTGCATCTTCTTGTTGTCATGTGTCTAAGAGTGCTTGGAGATCCTTATCCTTAGTAAAAAGTATAGGGTGCAGTGCCAGGAGCAACCATTAGATTATCTCCTGTGACCTTGTATCACAGGCAATTGCATTACCCACGTATGCAGCTCACTAACGTGCTAGAATAAAACAGAATTCACACTGGGCTAAACCTTATCTTCGAAAAAAAAAATAAATCAAGTCTTGAAGATGCTAAGGGGTTGAGAAGCCACTATCTCCTCTGGCTGCTTGACCAGTGGTTAATCACTGCCACCGCTGAATTCATCTTCATAATCTGGTGACTGGCTTTCCTTGCACCTCTTTTTAGTAGACTGAAGATCTCTTTGGCACCAAGCATTTTCTTGTGGCAAGATATTTTTTATTCTAATCTCACTACCCTTCCACCATCTTTTGTGAAACAAAACAAATCAGTAAATCAAGTTCTTAAAGTCTCTTACTGCATGGCTTTTTTTTCCCCAGTTCTCAAGGCACTCCACTCAAAGAAAAACTCATTGTTTTTAAAACATGGGCAACAGAGCGCATGCAGCATTCCAGTCTCTCTTCAACCTGTGTACAACAATAAATCACCTCCCCAGTTTTGTACTTCTCTGCTTTTGCAGTCCAAGACCTTGCTTTCTCCAACATTACCCTGGGATTTTATGCTGAGTTACTTGCCTCCTTCTAGCTTTTCACTCTCCCAGGGTTAAAACTTTCCAGGAAATGGGCTGTCCCACTGGGGCTTTTGTATAGAATTTTTTAATTAAGAAAAGCCTGAATGTATCCCACTAGAATATTCTTTTTCTTCAAGGTAAAAAGCATGAGAATGTACTTCAAATCATTATTAGGTATCACTGTACAAACATTTCAGTTTGCATTTTCCATGTACAGCAGATGTTTGTAGGATAAAGACAAAAGTGAATGGGAAAATAGTGCTACTGTTTTCACTAGCAGCATGTAGTCTCCATACCTATGGTCGGAAAGTGCAGCAAAACCTAATGTTACCTCTTTAGATCAAGAAATAAGCTTAGCTAATAACACAGTCTAATTGCATTTCTGTGAGAGACTGTGTATGCAGAGAACAGTCTAATAAAACACAGAATATATATGCAGTCTGCAGATCAGGATCCTTATGACCAAATCTCTGTTTCTAATCTGAATATGTGATACACATGCTTCTTTTCCCCACAAATCTGTGCAACTCCTGTTTCTTGTACTCCAAGTCAGAAGGTAAAAAATGGTACAGGATTTCTCAATGCTGTAAATAAAGTACGGTGGTTGAAAACTAAAGCTGCACAGGACAGTAGGCTGGAAAATCAACAACAGCTAGAAATGGAAAGTAAGATTAAAGGTAACATTTAGCCACAATGTTATTCTTAGCCACTTTAGAATAGTATGTATTTAAATACACACATGCACACACACGAAATAGCAAAGCTTACTTTGTAAAGTTCTTTGCTCTCACTTTCAGAAGCAGATGATTGCTATTTACTGTAGGGTTGTGAACCACAGGAAGCTGGCTTTTTTTAGCTCTCTTGTCCTGGAAAAGCACCGTCTGAATGACACTCAATAAAGACCTTCCTTCCTTCCTTCCCTTCCAAACCCAACACCCCATCCCCAGCTGTGGCTATTTTCCTTGACTGCCTGTCTGAGCATTCATAGCTCAGACCACTGAGGATTGTTCCAATCATGGGATGATTTCTGTTGGTGATGCTGAGTCTCTGTGTTTTGTAAAAGGGCTGTGGAGTGTGATGATGTAAGCCTGTCTGACCCAGACTGTCACAAGTAAAAGAACTTTGGTTTGCAGTGCAAACATCCCTGCACTCAGAACCTTGGTAGGAAAAAAAAAAAAAAAAAAAAAAAGAATGATGAAGCAATATGTGACCTTAGGAACCTTGGGATAGCAGGAACAGTTTTAACCAGTTTTTGACTGTGCATGAGATAGTTTTTTAATGAGATGAGTTACGTTGGCTTAGCAGTGTGAAGCAGAATTACCAGTAAGTTTTGACATTTGCCATAACTAAGTTTTATGTGAAGGCAGATATAAATCTTGCCTCTGAGCATCCTGTGCATACAGAAACATAGACAATGAGGTGCTTAGATCAATAGCACAGTTCAGGATTCTTTTTATTCCTAAGAGAATAACTCTGGAATTAATTTGGAAGGAAGCAAAACAACATGGCTGAAGAACAAGAGCTGCTTTGCTCTTTGCCCAGCATACCATTTGCTTTCCAAGCTGCAAGAGCACACTGCTGGCTCATGTTAAGCTTTTCATCCATCAGGACCCCCAGGTCATTTTCTGCAGGGCTGCTCTCAAGACTGCTCTTTCCAGTCTGTATAGATGCATGGGATTCCTTTGGCCCAAGTGCAAAACCTTGCACTTTGCTGTGTTGAACTTCATTAGATTCACCCAGGCCCACCTTTCAAGGCTTCTGAGGTCCCTCTGAATGGCATCCCTTCCTTCCACTGTGTCAACTGCACCACTCAGCTTGGTGTCATCAGCAAATTTGCTGAGGATGCACTCAATTCCATCATTGATTCACCAATAAAGATGTTAAAGAGCGCTGGTCCCAAGACATCATCTATATGGTATATGTCATCTAAATGTCATCATCTACCTCACCTCATTCTTTACAAAAGTGAAGGAAGAGTTCCAGGCTTATTCTACCACATAACAAGGTGATTTGATGGGAAAACTCCAGGTCTCATTTTGACATGATTTTATGGAGATGTATTCCTAGAGTTGATTTTATTTTATTGGATCTCCTCCTCTGTATTGTTCCTGAGCTTTAGCTGGGACTTACTGAATTTTATTAGTTTCAAAATTTCATGTCTGTGCAGCTCACTGACAAGGAACTGAAGTTATTACAATAGTTTTAATAGCAGTGTGTTTTTTCATCTTTGGTTTTATATACGTTTCATTTATAGTTCCTCTTTAAATGTCATTCTTAAAACATGAACTGGTCTGATTGTTCTACTAAGCATTGTGGACACTGGAGATATGTGTCAATGCTTGGTATTATATTCTATTTAACAAGCTGAGAAATACTAAGAACTTAAAGATTTGAAACCAAAGCTATTAACAAACTTGCTGGACAGGATTCAGTATTGAAAATCTTACCCATAAATAAAAGTAAAATGATATCATTAGATTTCTCAAACAAGATCTTTTTTTTCTCCTCATGGAGAGAAAAGTTTGGATGAAGAGAATAGTTGGCATTTGTTCATCACTGTAATAATCTTTGACAAATAAGTATTTCAATGTCAGCTTTATGGTCCCCTGAGTGTAGGTGCTCTGATGGGTATAGGTGAGAAGTATCTGAGAGATCAGTCATGGCAGGTTCTTGAATAGGCTCTATGAGGAAGAGGTTTGATTTTACCATAGCTGTTGTCTTTAAGTCTCAATGGTGTTCTGATGATTTTGGCAGACCACTGGAAGTCCACTGCACTTTGTTCTACCTTATATCTGTGGTATGTTTTTTAACTCCAGCACAGCATCACGTAGGACCAATGTGAACTATGTCTTTGCTCATAAACCCTATTGAAACCCAGAGGGATACCCACTGAGGAGTATAGTGTAGGAAAGGTAATCTTGAAGTTTTCAAGGCTTCTTAGCTCTGGCTGAGCACTCAACAGGAGGCAATTGAGAAGTTTCCAGCAAAGCCATTCTTTCTAGTGGTTCCAGTAAGAGTAAGGTAAAGTTGAGAGTGACCTGTTTGGGTTTCACAGAACCACATTAGGTCCAGCAGAGTTTGCTAACTCATTTTCCATCCCATGCTCAAGTGCTGCCTTGGTTCTCTTGTTAATGGAAGTGCTCTTGCTGTGCTGTACCTGATCTGACAGATGTTGCTGAAGATGTGTGTAGGCATAGATGTGTGTGCAACAACATGTTGGCTGATTTATAGCTTGGATAAATGGCTTGAAGCAGCTGACAACAGACTACTGAGATTCAGATGCACTTTGCATGATATTTCACTTCCATGCATAATGAGGACAGCAAGAGAGATGACAGCTTTGAAAAACTACTTTGGCCTTCCAGCACAAAAGGACTTGACATTTAAGTTCTTTACTACGAGAGTGGTGAGGTGCCGAAACAGGCTACTCAGAGGTTGTGGATGCCCCATCCCTGGAGGTGTTCAAGGCCAGACTGGGGGCCTGGGCAGCCTGGTCTAGTATTAAATGTGGAGGTTGGCGGCCCTGCCTGTGGCAGGGGGGCTGGAGATTCATGATTCTTGAGGTCCCTTTCAACCATGGCCATTCTGTGATTCTGTGACATCTATGGTAAGGGAGCCATATAATGCAGCTTCTCATGTAACAGTTTCAAACTTGGCCTTCTTTATCATTCACAAAGCTGAAGCTGGGGGTGTCTAATGGACAAAAGGGCATTTTTGGTGAAAATAAAGCCAGCAGTCTGGCTTCTGGAATCCTTTCATCTTCTCCTATGACACAGAATGTCAGCACCAGGGGCTGAGCCACCTGAAAAATTTCTGGGCTTCTGCCCTTTGTGCTAGCTCCCAGTCCCTCCTCTGATCAGAGGTGGCTCTTTCTGAGAGAAAGTAGTGAACAGTGCTGGCTGTCTTTATAATAATCTTTTTAAAAGTATGTATATCCTTGTCACAGATGGAGGCTGAAGCACTGCATACTTCACTTGTAAGAAGAAGGCAGAAAGACATTTACTGATATAAAATAGATGTAAGATGGCAATTTGAACAATGGTGACAGTGACACAACAAGATTTGAAATGGCTAAGTATCCTTGACTATTTGCTATGCAGAGGCTAGGGAGTGCGTAATGAATCTAAGCTCAAATCTTAGAGAAGCTACCATAGTTTAAAAAACAATATCTCACTTGCTGAGGATCTGTTGTCAAGGTGTCATCACATCCCAGATGAATATTGGTTCAGGCGTTAAGTAACCTCAAGAAGTGTTTATTCTCAAGGGGAGATTCTGGTGTGCAGCCAGCTGCTTTGCTGGAGCTCTTAGGCCGCTTCCTATTTAGGGGGTAGTATGATTGACTCACAGTCAAGCAGCTTAGAATTGGATCTATTGAATAAGGTGTCTGTGATCTGTTCTCTGAGCATTCAGTTTGAGACAATGTGGTGGTCGTTGACTGTCTTTGGTGAAACCTTGGTAGTTAACAGTCTCAAGAACAAGGTCTTTTGCACCTCACTGCATTCACTAAGCCTTGGGAATAATGACCAGTCTGGGTAAGGGGGCAAGGAGTGCACTGTCATAGTAATTCTGTGTGGAGGTAGAAAAAACTAAAAATATCTCTTGCATCTGTGTTGTAGCCTAAGAAAATGAATGTGAAGCCTCATCCCCAGTTAGCTAAGCGCTGTGACTGAAGTAAACACTGAGACAGGAAAGCAGACGGCATGCACATTTTAAAATGTATTGAAAAAGCATCAATTCTTTTTTCAGCATTGCTTGAGAAACCGATCAGCAAAAGACAGGACAGTGAAGCTGTACAGAAGGCCAAGATCCTTTATGCATCCTGTATGAATGAGAGTAAGTGATCTGATTTGGGGACACCTGTGTATTACCCATGTTTATACAGGCAGGCCCTTATGCTCTCCACTGGGCTCTGTGAGGCTTTGTCCAGGACTGCCATGCCAATGTGTTCACAGACAGAGCAGAGGCACTGGATTCAGCTGTTTGTTTTTCCCTACCTGGAAATCCATCAGTGCCAATAAATCTTTGCTTCTCCTGTGGCTGTTGCTGGATTTGAATCATGTGGAATGTAACTGTTGTCACACTTTGACATTTCAGATAAAATTGAAAAAGCTGATGTGAAACCACTATTAAGCATTCTGAGGCATTCCCCTTTTCGCTGGCCTGTCCTGGAATCTAACATTGGACCAGAGGGGCTGTGGTCAGAGAGGAGGTTTAGCTTAGTGCAGACCCTGGCAACACTTCGTGGTCAATACAGCAACTCTGTCTTCATCCGTTTATATGTGGCTGCTGATGACAAAGTCTCCAACCGGTATATCCTGAAGGTACAGCACAGCATATCTATTAGTTTACTTTGCATGGCATTTTGTGATCTCATTTTTTGAAACAAGTGTACAAGCCAAATGCTTACATTTGACTATTGTTGCTATTATCTACCAATTTGCAGACGTACGTAAGTGCCAATTCATGGGAATGCAGTAACCATTAGATTACACGTGCATTGAAAAATATTTGTGTAAAGGATATTTTCTCCTTTCAAATGACAAAAAAAAGGTAAAGTATGTTCCCAGAGTCCATGTGTGTGAAAATTAGAGATGTGGATATCTTGTCCTGGCTATTCTGGATGCTGAGTATGGCTACTTATCTATGAAAATGAGGAATGGTGCATCAGTCACAAATATTTTGAAGTTGATATATTTTTCTTGAAAAGGAAACATGTTATATTGTGCTTATACAGCACCTTACAACAACAAAAAAAAAAGTAACTCAAAGTCTTCCAAACTGGAAATACAGAATATGTCTTTTACTGAAATTCTTTTGTTTTGGAGCAAAGCATAAAGTTTATAGCACATGAAATTACACAATTGCTTAGATTAGTGAGAAAAAGACCAAAATCAAAATTGCCTAGCTGTAGTCTGACAGAACTCTAGAGAGAATTGCAACACTTACTATGAGATGTCATCATGGCAAGATCCAGTGCCTGGGTCAAATGCATTTTGTTTTTTTAGGAAATAGAGTTGAATAACCAGGGTAGATCAGCTCTCTGCTGCTATGAGAATGTAATTTATAAAGGCCAGAGAGAAGGGACAAAGAAGAAAGATACGCCACTGTTAATCACAGAAAAGTAGTATCTGTGGTCCATACATTGGTAGTATCCTGGCTAGCTGCAGAGGCATATCCAAGAATACATTTCATTTGGGACTCAAACAAGAGTTTGGGGTGGTGGTATGGATGTTGTTTCTGAATCAGTACTTTGAAAGGACCTTTGACTGCAGTGCTAGACTGGTATGAAATTCAAGGGTAAATTTTCTTCGTTTCTAAGGAGTTTTCCTGAATGGTCAAGGCAACTACAGATCAACAGTTTGCTGCATTAAGGATATCATTCTACTAAGATGCCATTCGGTTCCTGTCAGGATTGCTTTGGCTGAAGATTTAAGGAAACTGAAATGGTAGAATCAAAAGAGGAAATATTTAGCTATCTCCTGTCATACTTCTGCTTTTAGTCCATGAGATCTGCCAGGAGAGGGTTTGGATAGGTCTGTAGGGCTTGTTCTTTGAAAATGAATTATATCTTGCAATATGTTCATTTGGTATGCTTAGCGGCCCCTGTGAATCGGGTATCTAAATAACTGAAATTCTACATCCTCTGAATAGCATACTATTCCTTGGGGGATTCTGTTTTTGTTGTTAATCTGATTAAGATCTTGATCAGCGGAATGCATCAGCCAGTGTTCTACTTTGTCAGTGTTTTAACAAATTCCCAGGAGTGCAGCTGTACCAGGGAGTATTTCAATCTGCTTGTGAAAATGGATCGATTGCAAAATTCTGTCTTTGTTCAGCATTGCAAAAGCATGAATGGATCAGAAAAACAGGAGGTTCTCCAAATAATGTTTTGTTCAACATTCAATATAATATTCTTTTTTCTTGAAGAAGTTGATGAGCTTTTTTGTTAGTATCTCATGTTTGTGCTTTATTTCAATGGATTATCAAATCTGACTCTTAAGCCAGAAAAATTTGGATGAGCACTTAAAGCAACAGTGACGTAGCTGAAATAGACCAAATAATCTGAAGTTAACAACTGTCAGGACATGCATCTGCGAAGCATGAGAGTATAGAGGGGTTTTTTTTTCTTTTCTTTTTGCTTCAGTATATGGAAGAAAGGTATTACTGTTTTTCAAAGGATCAGAATTGCGCTGAACATCACTGCTGCAGTGAACATCTGCTTTCAGTAGATGATTTGTTTTATGTTGTTTGTCGTGTATCTTAAAGCAAAGAAGATATTTATTTACTCATTGGAGATTCTATTTGCATTTAATTGGGTAATTTTTTATAAATGTAGGAAGTGTGAAATATAAATGCTGTAGGATATAGATTACATAGGCTTTTGTGAAATAGTATGAATAAATACCGTATTTCTTCACTACTTTTAAAAAACAAATAAAACGTCAGAATAATAGTCTTAGAATATCAATTTTTTTTTTCCTTTCACATCAATACCTTTTTTGGAATTTGGAAGTTGGCTGAATTATGCTACGAGATTTGGCTTCTGTACTCTAACTTAATTGATCATGTTGAAGTGTCTTGTGAAATTTCTGTTTCTAGTATGAATTTTAAGAAATCTGCTTCACTGTGATTTTTGGCTGGTTAAGAACTTGAAACATTATGCATGTGTTCCCATGTTGTCATCATTTCATTCAGAAGACTAAGCAAACCCATTGAAGTTTCAAGTGTGATTTTAGAAATTAAGTTGAAGACCTTATCCAACAGTAGGGTAACTGTAGGCCAGTAAGTCTGATCATAGTTTGAATCAGAAATATTTAAAGCTTGTGTCTGCCATACATCTTTATCTAATGTATTGGAAGCATAACAATTTCCCATGCATGCAATGACTTCTGAGGCTGGAACCCAGCTGTACTTCTGTTCAAAAAGCCAAATACTCATTACGACACACAATGCTGGCCTAGTGTGAAGCTCAAATGCGTGAACTTAATTTCTGTCAAAGTAGGCTAACGATGCTTTCCAGGCACACAGCAGCTGACAAGCTCCAGCAGCTAATGGACATTTGGTCCATACACTAAGTTTTCTGTCCAAAATTGATTCTTGTGCCCCTGAAATACAGGTAACATGAATAGTTGTCTGCACTCATTGTTTGATCCCATAGACTCACTCCTTTTACATTACCCTACTTGCTAATGGAGCCATGAACACATAAATCAGGCTGGTGATATTTTGCTGTAGTACGTGGCTCAAGGTACTGAGGGCGGCATCTGAGGCTTCCCAGATGGCATTAATATGAATAAGGTAACATCTATCAGCACAGCATAGCTTTTTTTTTGTTTTTAATTAAGTGCAAATCAGGCTATTTTTCAGGAATGTATTATGTATTAGATATTTACATTTATTGCTATTGAGAGAAATATGCAAACTCTTTCAAGGTTGCTAATATGACTACCTGTAATTATTAAATGTATTTTTTTTGTTATTTTTAACAGCTAGATCAAGCAAGCCTATCTCTCTCATCTCGAGAGGATTACCTAGAAAACACCACAGAAGCTAAATCCGTAAGTAATACTAACAAAAACTCAAAATATCTATTTTTGTTATTGTAGATTTGACTTTGTTGAGCTCCAGTCTGGGAAACAGTTATGGTTTGGTTGGATTTAGATTTTTCAAGATATTTCCTATTAGGAAAAAAAACCTCAACCACAAGCACTACTGCTACAAACACTTGCAAAGTTTCTCAAATGAAAATTTTAATAAGAAATGGCGTCCCTTGATCCTTTACTTCTCCTGGAAGTAAACACACCTCTGGAAATCATCAGCCACCTGCCCGGTTTTGTATTTTCAGCATATAAACAAGAAGCCAGAAGACCATGTGCTTCAGGTGCTCTCTGTAGTCTGAGACTTGCAGAGCTGTGTCCTTATGAAGGACCATCTAGGATTCCAACAGTGACAGTTGCCTGGGGCACCCTGCATTCAAGGACAGCTGTCAGAGTTCATTAGCAGCTGCTACAGCTACCCTCACCTTAGCCTTCACCTGACCTGGTGTCATTGAGAGCCTCCACAATTACTGAGAGGTCCCAGAATTTCCTAGACCACAGACAAAGAACCCAGAAGCTCAAGTCTGTCTCATGAAAACGGAGCCCAGATGCTGCGCTGTCAGTTAGCTGCTCTCCTGGCCAGATATCTATCATCAAATTAGCCTGAATTTATTTAATGAAGGGAACTTGAATTCCTCAACAGATCTCAGTGCTTCATTTCCTCTTCTTCCCTTTCTCTTTATTATTTCTCAGTACTCTGCCATAGCTTATTAAGAAGTTTTCTTGCTGCTTTTCTGTGGAAAACAAAGATCAACTGTTGATGTACATGTATTGATATTTGATAATGCCAATATCTTTTTCATCTTCCTTTGATGAAGGCCTGTGGGCAGTGTCCAGCACATACAGCCCAAAGTTCATGGAAAACAAGCACTTGGATTGTCATGGGGGCAAGTTACTGCTGTTGTTAAGGTCTTACAGTATTGCTTCCATTTTAATTTCTCTGAGAAGCTAGTGAGATTTTAGCCACATCCACTTGAGCAGATGCCAGTATCCAAAGAACAGTATCTATTTATAAATTATAGATGGTAATATGCCAGGAAATGCTTTTGCTTTTGGGACACTACAGACCAGCAGGAGCTGATAGGATCCCTTTCAAACTTCTGAAAGGTGGTGCTGGAGAAGAGATAGCACAGAAATCACTGCAGTATAATGATTGATACATACAGTGTTTTCATTGACATTTGTACAGACACACTAGGCTAAACAGTTCTGTAAAACAGGTTTTTTTAGGATAGCTGGATGGCACAGAGCACTTTTGTAGGTACTTGTGTGCTGTAGCAGAAAAAGAGAAAGGAGGTCTCTTTGCTTCCCTATCTTCTCATCCACCAAGCTTACATCTGTCTGTAAGTACTTCAGTCCTGTGCTCATTACTGTGTGAGGTTGCAAAAACATACACATTGTCTAATTCCATTGTAAGAGCTCTGTGTTCTCAGCCAAGTCCAGAAATATCATTTGCACTTCCCAAGATGTATATACTCTGTGAATCACAGCAGATCGCTCTGTCTGTCATCCACAGTATGTTTATGGCATTATTTCCCCTTGTCTCTTGAATGGAAATGGACACTTGAGGTAAGGAAACCATAACTCTGGTTGCAAGAGTATGAAAGTACAGTGTATTCATCTCCTTGCTGTCAGCTGGATATTTATGTCCTAGTGCTACAGCTGTGTTGAAGTGCAAATCCTGTGATAATTTCCTTTTTTTTTTCTTTTTCTTCTTTTTCCCCAGTACCGAGATACATTTTTGCAGTTCATGGTTGACACAGCAGTGCTTCTGGGTGCAAATGCTTCACGAGCTGAATCTGACATGAAGTCAGTCCTAAAGCTGGAAGTTAAAATAGCTGAGGTTGGTAATTTTATGTGGAATTGAAAATTCCTTTAAAAACCAAGGGCTATCCTGTTTCAGAATGGAAAGTTGTTACATTAACAATCTTAGCAATAATGTTTCTTGGAGGGAGGAGGAAAGGAGCAAATCTGATGGAAGAAAACAAAGTGTCTTCTTGCTTTAGTTAATTGCTAAATTGAATATATATTCTCAAGGGCATTGGGTGAAGAATTAAAAAAATAAAACAAATTAACAAAGCCCTTAGCCAAAAATAATCATAGAATCATTAAGGTTGGAGAACTGGAGGCCATCCACAACAGCAGTAATGCAGAGTTTCCATCTCTCTGCTGAATGTAGAGACAAAATTTTGTCAAAGCTCCGCATGAAAGCAGATATGTTCAGGAACAAGAATTGTTGTATAATCCCTAGTAAGCACAATTAATTATATAATCATCATACTGTGTTTTGAAAACAGATAGTCTTGTTTGTTACTTGGGCTTTTACTGTATCCTTTGTTCCTGTGTACTCTTTTTAAGTGAACGTATATCACGGAGAACTTCTGTGCTTGGGAAGGGAGACAGAGGGAATAAAAGAATGATTTTTGATTTAGGAATGAGTGGCATGCTTCAAGAGATCTTACTGTGTCCAAGGAAGATTTCAAGTAGATTTGAGTTACTGGAGGAAAAGGAAAAATTTAGGAAGAAAGCAAGCAAGTTCAAGAAGAGTTTATAGATCTGCCATATAAAAGGAGAAGAAAATATTTTTTGTCTGTATTGCTTGAGCAACATTTAAACTGCAGACATTTACTGCAGAATTTTGTTTGGAGATCTTCCAGCTGTTTGGTTAGTCTTGTGTCAATTTCTGCCCTGTCTAAATTCGGCACCATAAAGCCTGTTGCACAGTATTTGCCTTAGAGCTGGGCTGGCACTGGCATCAAGAATTCTTGTTTTACTTGAACAGTGAGAAAATTTGTATTTTTATCTTGTAGTTGTTAAGTTTCTTCATTATGACCCAGACAGACACCTTGGAATTTGAATATCCCTTGTCAATTATAAAAGGGCTTCCTTTGTATTTAACAATTCTTTTGCTACATCCTTGGATTTTAACTCTGTAGAGGATCCTGAGGCCTGACTGTTCTGGTCACCCAGATGAGAGATTCAGTTGGTGAATGCTTTTGTTCATTTCTGGCCTATGTACTCAGATTTCCTGCCATGGAAATCAAGATAGTTGGTTTAAAGGAAGAAGAAACTGATGTATATCTGACTCTTCCTCCAGGTGTAGCCAGGACAGAGAAGGGCACATGTTCAAATCTGGGAGACAAGATATGTTTCCAGCATATTTGTTCTCAGATTTGACATTTGAAACTGAATAGTTTGTAGCTGATAGGATGAATGATATTAATGATCTAGGTGTGCTTTTAGCTTTTATGGACCCACATTTGTTTCCTTGGTATAATCAGAGCTAAAATTGGTCTAAGGTGTTCAGAGAAGACATGCAGCACATCAGATTCCCCAGTAATGAGTTAAACTGGCAATGAATGTTATTTAATTTTTCTCAGTTAAATGCCATCTTCAGAAAGGGAAGCTAACGTCATGAATGCTTGGAAAATGGGTAGTTATGTACTTCTTCACTGGGTTTGTGGTGGATAGTAACTATGTAAGATAAGATTCTCGGAAGATGAGCCTTGATTTCATCATGTGTTTTTTTTCTTGTTATTCTTTTTTTCTCCAGATCATGATTCCATATGAAAATCGAACAAGTGAAGTGATGTACAATAAGATGAACATATCAGAGCTTAGTGCAATGATTCCACAGGTTGGTTGGGGAAATTATTCTTTTTATTTCTGACCTACATAATTAAATATGCCTTTAGTGTAGGGAGATAGCATGTTAAAGGAGTGTTATTAGGAATGTATGCACTCTGTTACAATATATGTTCTTTTAAATTCAGTTATGAGTTCATGAGGTTTGAAACTGTGGAAAGATGAGCTGCAATAATTTCTAAATTTTTAATAAGTAAAGCTTTAAAGCCACTATCTCAAACGTGATTTAATCAATAAATTATCTCTCTTCATAGAGTGCTTTAACCAGTCTTTTCTTTGTCATTTCAGTTTGACTGGCTGGGATACATCAAGAAGGTGATTGACACCAAGGTCTACCCTGAGCTCAAAGATATAGGTCCTTCAGAAAGTGTGATTGTCCGTGTTCCCCAGTACTTCAAAGATTTATTCAGGATACTTGAAAATGAAAGGAAAAAGTAAGGCTCCAAATTCATGACTGGACATTAAATGCTGGGCTTGTTCTGGGATCTTTAGGTACTCCCCAGATGCTAGGAATCAAATCTCTAGGAAAAGGTCTCCTCATTTTTGTCTGAAAGAAGATAGGTGTATTCCCTTCTGGGCAGCCGGAGAATTTAGTCTCAGGCACCTTTATTAGCTCAAAACAGTTTTACTGCCTTTTGCAGATCCATTCAGCCTCTCTTGCTTGTATGGGGTTTTATGTCTTGCGAAATCATTTACATCTCTAGAAAAATGCACGCAGCTCACATTAAATGCAATAGATGTGCTCTGCACAGGGAAGCAAGACAGCCTCTGGCAGTGTGGTGAAAAAAGGGTGTATAAAGATGATATTCTATTTAAAAGCATCTTTGTTGATGACGTATGAGCCGTTTCTGTAATAATTTACTCTCTGCTCAGGTGTGTTGCTGAACTCTTAAAAAACATTTTCAAGCTGTTTTCTCTAAAAATCATTCTTTGTTGATGGTACAGTATGGCCACAACTAAGGTTATATTTCAGAACAGAATAATTCAGAATGTTCTCATGTTGTTGATCTTTGCCTTCAATGACAAAGCTTATGTTGATTCATAGTATTTGTAAAAAAAAGAAGCAGATCAAACAGTAAGAAACATAAACATGATCATTTGTTCTGCCTAGAGATTGTCAAACATCCTTGCTTTCCAAAATTCGGACGAATATTGTTAGCATATCACAAATTTTAGTTTGCTGAAGAAAGTCTTCTACATTGTTTTGTTTTTTCAGGCTTTCTATCTCATAAATTTTGTTATGTCAGTGGGGATAAGTGGTGATTTAGAGGATGCATGTGTACCAATAAACAGAAAGACAGTTACTCTTTGTGTGCAAATACTACTCCATACAAATCTATTCTGCAACTACACAGTAAATACCTGAGAGTATTCACAATGATGTCATAACATTTCCATATGGGATAAAGCCTAAGAACGTAACAAGGGTATTTTCTTATGGGTAATCTCATTTTTCATTCTCCATATGGTATTTGAAAGGTTAAAATAATGCAAATAATATGAATTTGGTTTGTTTTATTAAATATTGTCACAGACCAGATTTCTAGTAACAAGGGTTATTTTCCCCCTGCTCCTCTTTCCCCCCAGCCTTCCAGTTACCAGTTTGTTGATGGTGCTGGCACTATAGTTGAAAGTAATAAATAAGATACAGTGAGATGCATTCTCATAATGGAAATGTTTACAGCTGCTGTAGAAAGTAGCTTTACTGTTCTCATGGACGTCAGAATCAATAACTGCTTTACCTTGCCTCATCTTACTGCATATTTGCAGTATGGAACAATTAATACAGTACTCCTCAATTCCTGTGTTATAAAGAGGAATTTTCTTTAGAGAGAGATGGGGACACTAGATCTCCTTTCTGGTCTTGTGTTTCTTTTGAAAAGTTAGTTGGAGAGTTAAGTTATGGTAATTTAACTGGAACTTTTGCCTCTAGCAAGAGACTGAAAATTTTTCAGTATTTTAATCTGATTCTTCGCTCAATTATGAATACAGTTTCCAAACAGATTTCAAAAATTGTGAAAAAGATCTTTTTTTATTAAAATGCCAATTAATGTGTCTATCTATTTCATATTAAATCTATCCTCTTTAATTGCCACCATGTCTATTCATTAAAATATATTACAAACTCTCAGAATTTTACTTGAGCAACCTACTTTATTTCCAGACAGGGTTGAGCCTTCCTCAGCAGATATCCATGAACGCTGGTATAATTTTAACTGTCCCAGCAGACAAGCTCTCTACCACTTCCTTTGGGAGTGTGTATCACAGTGATGGTCATATTGGCTCAGCAGTGGTCAGCCTACACTTCTTTCTGTAACAGTTGTTTTGAAGTTAAAATAGGGAACTGTGTACTGTAATCTTCCCAAAGGCTACAGCAACAAATGCTCTGGTCTCATCAGAAGCACAGAGATCTGTATTTTATTTTTGTGCTGGTTTTCACTCCATGTGAAGAGGCTAGCATCTCTGAGTCTCATATTATTTGGATGAAAATAACCCTCGAATAGGCACTAAAGGCGTTTCTTAATCAGAAAGTGTCATTTTTCAACCTGAATGAAGATAATTGATTTTAAGTTCACATAGCTGACTGAAAAGATAAAAATTGTTATTTAAATAAGTAAACAGACCTTAATAAAACTGAAATGCTTACCTCTCCTACCAGAAACAAAAACATCAAAACCCACAAACAATAAAACCTTTGCCTTCAATCTTATCCCCCCAATCCTGAAGGTGTAAATCCTCTTGGGCTTTGAAGTGAAACCTTCCTGTTTTATGTATTGTATGCATCAGTGGATGCAAGTGTGATTACAATTAGGGATTTTTATCATCTCATCAGAGAGCTAGGTTTCAGGTTGTGTCAGACTTTCTTTCCCTCTCAAATTAAAACAAAGCTCAATTAATTGTGGGCTATTTCCCGGGACAGACATTCCCCTTCATCATTTATGCCTTATACTAAATACAAAAGTTTTTTTAATTCCCATGGATATTAATGTTGTTGAATAAGTCACCTTTTCAGGACTCTTTCTTTACAAATTTCAGTCTTTCATTCACTCTCAATTTGACAGAGGTTCCTTGATTTGAATGTAAGGGCAGACACCTCTAGATGAGAACAAGAAGTACACAGAAGAAGGAATTGACTTTTTGTAGCAATTAAGTATTGAATTGTAACAGATAATTGGTTTATGGTAGCTGTCTACTTAGCTGAACTTTTTTACTGAAGAATTTGATGGAAATTGTATCTTTAAACCTTTCAATATACTCAAATATATGTATACACAATATATATACTCAATTTTAATATATATACTTACATAAATACTGATTTAAATCTACAGAATTGCATTTTAGTAGAGTGAGGGATTGAGTAGGTGCTGTGGGAGCAAGGGTGCCTCAAATGCATGAGGCAGGTACAAAGAGGCTGGTGGAATTCAGACAACCTATAAAAGAAATGAGAGCTATATTCTTTGGGGGTGTGTTTCTTGCTATTAACTGAGGAAACTCTACATCATAAAAAATGTGATAATGGGAAAATCTGTGCTTTCTGGTATAGTTGAGTAGGTTGAAATACATTTTTAATGACCCTAAGCATTTTGTCAAAATGATTCAATCATCCATTTAGAGCTAATTGTTTTGTCTGTTGTAATGTATACTATGCTATAAAGGTGTATTACTTGTGCTGGAAGTTTGAAAAGCTTTTTTTGGATATATTTTATGAATATTGTGAGGATTTACATGTACTGTTTGATGCATTTCTATAATGAAAAAGAAATTATTGTTTCTATCAGGAAGAAGGGTTAAGTGGCATAAGCACACAACTGCTCCTGGTGTGGTGTCCCACTTAGTGTCTGCACACGGTCAGACGTGCTCAGTCACTAATAGACAATATGTTGCTTCAAGTTGCCATCTTCACTTCACTGCCATCTCCCCAGCTGAGGGACCAAGAGCTTAAGCTTGCAGCAACAATCTTTCTTGAGCTGGAGGTGCTAGGCAGGAGATTAGAGGCAAAACTCAAGCTCTTGCTCTGGTGATGCTGGTGTGAAGAGAACACCCTCAAAAATTTTTCTTACAGACTGTTTTGACTTGGGTGAGAGAACAGTGTATGAAG
The DNA here is from genome assembly GCF_019238085.1 of Lagopus leucura. Classification (NCBI taxonomy): domain Eukaryota; kingdom Metazoa; phylum Chordata; class Aves; order Galliformes; family Phasianidae; genus Lagopus; species Lagopus leucura. Next base: position 61,126,373 of record NW_024962262.1, read on the forward strand.
CATCTATCAATGAAACTAATGGAGGGGCACTGCAGGAACACCTGGCAGCTCCATCTCTATGGCAGCTAGAGGCTGGAGAAACTAGAGTTTTAGTGAAGAGCGAGCTGTTCAGATAGGCTATCAAAACATCTTATAGTGGAAAGGGAACACTTAGCTCAGTGCTAGACTTGTTTTGAGACTGGTTGAAGTTGAATTGCCTGTTTACAGTGCAATTTTATCTCATATAGCCACTGCTGATCATGGAGGTGGCTCAGTCTAGGCTGGACAAATATTTGGTTAAGCACTCTGATCAAGTGCTTGAAGTTTTAGAAAAAGGAGCAAAGATGTCAGGTCTGCTGGGATGTTTGAACAAGTTCTTCCAGGATTTCTCAGCCTCAGTTCTTCAGAGATTTGTCTTTTTGGTACGTCAGTTATTAGTAATTAGTAATTTAATAAATGTAGATAGTAAAATTTTTCTAAAGTTTTGTTAACTTCTAAGGAAAGACAATATGAAATAGTGACAGTCTCTAGTACATATGGGATTGATCATTATCTGTTGTTTTATGGTTACAATTTATGTTCCTTACTAATGAGGTGAGATAACATTTGCTTTGATATCCAAAAAAGAAAAAAAAAAAGATTAAAAAAAGGAAAAAAAAAACCAGTTATTTTCTCATTATGGTGCTATTCTTGCTACTTCCATGGAAAACAAAAACTGCCCTTTGAAAAAAGCATTACCTACAGGTGGCATGCTAAATGTCGAACTTGATACGAATATCCTCTAGAAGATGGTTACCACTGTGCAATTACATACCAACCATCTTCAATCTAGCAGGCTACTCTGTGAAGTAGAGATTTATCAATTTGATCATCACTCATTAATTTTCAAAATGAATTTTCAACCATTCAGTTTGAATATTCGTGGAAATACTTCTGTGAGTGCTTTGCTTTGTTACATCATATGCATTTAGAGGGCTGACAAAAGCATGTCTGATTTAACAGGACTCTTGCCAACTATCTGGTGTGGAGGATGGTTTATTCAAGGCTATTTAACCTCAGCAGACGTTTTCAGTATCGGTGGCTGGAATTTTCTCGGGTAAGTTGAAGTTTTTAATAGCATTTACAGTGTAATTAGTGTTGTCCCTATCTGTTTCCCTTATAGCTGCTGTTTTCTATTATTTATATCTTTGCAAAAGATATTTTTTCCATGCTGGGCAAATTTATTAAGCTTTTTGCAGTACTCTTCATTTAAAATAGTGAAACCATATATATTGTGTGCGACACAAAGGAGAACTGTCCTTTGGATTATGTAAGGGAAGTTTTGAGGCCTTAAAAAGGCTTAGGCTTTTTATGCTGTAACCCAAAAGCTGGAAAACTATTGAGTTTTGTGCTGGGGCTGTGACCTGCGAAAGGTCAAATATGTTTGGCCATATTTTGAAAAAAAAAAGAACTCTTTACACATGCATGAAAACAGCTCAGCTAAAACAAAACTATAAGATTTCACCTTTTCTCAGGTTACTCCAAACCATTATTATGCTCTAATGCCAGTTTTATATGAGCTCTAGCGTATATATACATCAGCTTTTCTCACAGAAGATCTGATCAGGTATCTTCCAGCTCAGGGCTGTAGAAACCCCAAAAGACATGCATTAGTTGCTGCCATAATCTATGAGAGTAGAGTTAATTATCTATTAATTAATACGAGTATTTATGTAAAGCACATATTTGATTAAGTGGCTCCTGAATGGAAAACCAACCTGATGATATTATGGGCAATGCAAGGGCTCTTTAAGCAAATAAAAGATGAAACTGCAACAGAAATTTGTTCTACTTTCTTGTTGTTTCCGTGCCATGTTTGGATGATAATATTTTTTTGTTCGTTATAAGGAAAATAAGCTGCTTGGTTATATCATGACAACAAGATATATTGTGGCATGGAGGGACACGGTTATGGGCATGGTGGTGATGGGTTGATGGTTGGACTAGATGGTCTTAGTGGTGATTTCCAAAATTAATGACTATGATTCGGTGAACAGGAGGCTGTCACAGCAATGCCAGTGGTGTGGTGCAGGAGGTGTGGGTGCTCTGTCCTCCTTGGTGAGGCACACAGACAGTAATTGAAACCATCAATAATGTCCTTCCTGACTGGTATTGGAAGAGTTATGAGCTGATAACATATCTAAAAATGAACTTTAATACTTTGATGGAAACTATGTGGAAGAGGCCATCTCCTCTGATCCTGAATCTGCATTGCCAAAGATGCCATTTTCTTTATGCAAAAATGTCCAAAACTGGCTGTCAGAACCACAGTGATGTGTTTCTAAGGGCGTCCCCTTGTGGAATATTTCTTGCTAGCCAGGTAAAATAGATTGCTGGCCATCAACAAGTCTGCAGAATATGATTGAATTACATTATGGCTAGGGAAATTCCTGGAAGGAAACATTATCTTTCAGTTACTGTGCTTTTAGATACACTAACTAGGTGCTGTCTTTTCCCTGGGTACATCCTCCAGCAGCTTAGGGAGAAATCTACCTCAAGTTGTTTCAAAGCTCATTAAAATATTGTCGTCAAGGATTCACGTAAGTGGTTGTGAAAACTGAAGGGCAGCTTAGTAAGGGCAGTGAGTCAGCAGCTTGTTCCCATATCTGCCTTTGGGATCTGGAGAAAGATAGTTAAGTGCAGTAAATAGCGAGGGGTAATAGTTAATAGCTGTGGTTAAGTGTTGTGAACAGCTCAGGGAAACAGATTTCACAGGTCAGCAGAAATGACATGAGAAATGGAGTTCAAGGCAAAGCTGTTGCTGAGCAGATTGTTCCAGTCAGAGGCTGGAAGACTTGAGATACACAGTTCCTTTGAGATCGTAAAAATGGACTCACTAACCTTCTGGTAAGTGAAGAAAACATTGAGTAATCAGACAACAATATGACTGTGAGAAGAATCACTGATCTCTAAAACAGAGGATACATTTTATTTGTTCACTCATTTCTCAAAAGCCTCACCCATCTTAAGTAGCATTTTTAAACTGGGTTCCAATTTTCTGTTGGTGGCTTTTACATCTTATGTGCAGAAATCTTGGCACTGAGACACATATCTGGGTGGCATTTTGCAAAGAAGTGATGAAACTTTGAAAAACTTCAGGTTGAAAAATAGGACAATCCTGCTGACTCTGGAGAAAGTGTTTGATTACCAGATCAGCACCATCAGCAGCTTCTCTCCACTGACTATTTGAGTTCTAGCAAATGTGCAATGGCTCCTGGGGAAGAGCTCTTTTAATTCTCTTGTGGAGTTCTGAATTGCCTGGAAAGGCTTGAAACCTGCTATTTATAGTCGCTGTTACTACCTGGAGTACTGCATTGTAGAGTGAGACATTAATATTTGGAGGACAATTTTGAGAGAGCTCAAGTTGGCTCTGGTTGTAACATAAATATCAATATACCAGCTGTGAGATATTATCTATTCCTCTCAGCTCTGGTTTTATTTGTCTCGGAGCCTGTACTGCCTTTCTGTCCTCCTCACAGTCAAACCTCCTTCAAAATAATGATTATTATGTTGTAATAACGTGTCACATGCTGAAAGCCAGCTCTGTCTCTTGACTTTCTGTGGTTGTTGTGTAGACAGAGCTTTTGGAAAAAAATTGGAAGAAAAGCTCTGATAATTAATGCTGTGACTCCCCTTGTTACTCTGCATCAGGAGAAAGATTCATTGTGGTTTTGCATGGACACTGGAGAGAATTTTTCCTTTCCTTTTTTTTTCTTTCTTAATAAAGTGATGTGTTATACATAAAGATTGAAGGATTTGGAAAAGAAGTTTATTTTCTAATTTGGCTCTGTTTAGGAAACAATTACCTTATTATGCATCAGTTTACCCAATGTGGTTTTTGTATAGAAGAAGTGTTCGTTCTGTCATTGAAAATCTATTAGCACATGCAGTATTAATAAAAAGCATTTGAAAATGCAGTTCACTGGTGTATTTAAGTATGAGTCATTGATTAGGCTTAATTACAGCCAATATGATGGAGAAAATCAATCTTTCAACTACCAAAATAGCTGACCTTCAATAGCTGAGAGTTAAGATAGTCTGTAATTTTCCAAGCAAATCCAAGCTCTTTAGTTTTGCTAGAAATCTTATCTTGGAGGAGACTAAGAGGAGACCAAGGAAAAAGAAAGGCCCACTAAACACTAGAGCATTGCTTGGAGGTCTATGCAATCTGTGAGAGGCCAAAATGCTATCCTGCCTGACCTGGTCTGGTGTTGACCCCACCATTATGCAACCAGCAGGTGACAGCTACTGAGCTGGGATTTTGGTTGTTCTCTGTGGAACAAGACAAGTGGAAAGGGAACTCTCTGAACTTGAAAAAAAGAAAAATCAAAAAAGCTTCCGAATCAGCACTGCGTTTGCTTTTTGCTTCCATGTAAACATTTTGCATTTTGTGTTGAATGGGTACTTTGTTTTTAATGAACTCCTTTGTCCAGAAAATGTATTGATATTTATGAAATGCCAACAGTAACAACGTTCAGAAACGGAGAACAAAGTAGCAACATGCTTAAGCATAATTCTGCCTTGCTCATTTGTGCATTGACAGTTCTTGACTATTTCTCTTTTGAAGCTCATTTGCACTGAGTGCAAAACTACCAGAATTAGCCTAATGTTAACCATTGGGAATGTCTTCCCATAAAAAAATCCTCTCAGCTTAGTCTCTCTAAGTTGTTACCATTATACTCAGTTTAAAACTTTACAGTTATTCGGTGGGGTTGAAAAGATTTTTCTATGAAGTTTCTACGTTCTCATAAAAATGGAAATATCTGTAAAATATCATTGCTGTGGGTTGGCTGGTTTTTTTGTGTTTTTTGTTTGTTTGTTTGTTTGTTACTGTTTGACATGCATAATTTAACTTGGCAAGCATAAAAAATATACATGCAGGCTTATATAATGTTATGACTTACTGCATTCACTTCCAACAGGTGATCCATGGAACAACATCTTTACTGCCTCAGTGGGACAAATGTGTGGACTTAGTTGAAAGTGCACTCCCTTATGTTGTGGGTAAGATGTTTGTGAAAGCCCATTTTCAAGAAGACAAGAAAGAGATGGTGAGTCCTCTTAGAAACTTGTAATTAGAGGCTTCCTTATTCTCTCAAAGTTAAAGAAAAGATGTACTACTGGTGACAAAATTCTTAAAGATGCTTCAGTTACTTAAGAAAAAAAGCAAGGAGAGCACAGAACAAAGAAATGTCATGTTTCTTGTCCATCTAAGCACAGCCCAATCTTTCTACATGAGGCCCTTCAGATAAATATGTAGACAGATAAAAACCAGCCTAAACTCCATTAGTGTGTTTGCATGATGACAGACTGTACAGAAGCAGAGGGGGGAGCATTGATGAGGAATGGATCAGTTTAAGGTAATTTAGTAAAATTCTTACTGACCAGTTAATAACTGGTCACATTTGCTCTGCTTTAGGGCTAACATTTTAAGGCTGGTATTGCTACAAGTATACTCTAACTGAGAAAACTAATGTCTTTACTCAAGGAAAGTATTCTTTCACGTTGACGAGTACAGAGAATAGAGAGAATAGCTTTCAACTGGACATTCATCTTCACTGTAAAATTTCAAATGCAGCTACATTATCACCTCCCTTAATAACATATTCAAATGATTAACTACCCTTTATGATCATTTATGACTTATTTTCAGATTATAATTTTCTCATTGAGTTTCCCAGTGTCTGCTTTTCCAGCTATTGATTTTCCAACAGTAATCAGTTTGAAATCAACTGATTTAGCTAATGAACTTAGCTTCTACCACAGGAGAGCTGCATTTAGGAAACATATGACCATCATGCACTGGGTGCAGCAGCTCTGTGATTGTCCTTCAGAACCCTGGCTCAGTAGCTTGAGTTTGTCTGCTTGACTTTGTTTAGTTTGACTATTTTCTTATGGAAGGACTCCATTTTAGACAGACCAACGTTTGGCTTGTTCAATATTTGAAATGTTCCATCTCTACATTTCTTTTGCTCCTTGCCTCCAGCTGGAGTTTCCTTCCTGAGATCCAGTTCCCTGATTCTTTATCAAGTTTTTAATGTGCTATTTGGCAGTTTAGTGGCAAAAATATTTCTGGGGTATTAGACAATGTGACCTCTGTGGAAATGGACTGTAAGAAATGTATGCTTTATTGAGGATGAACTGTTATTTTGTGTTTGTATATGTGAAGGAAAACCTGGCAGAAATAGAGAATGGTTATCTGATGAAATATGACCTAATTAAAATATTTTTTAGTATGCAAATTCCTTTCAGGCCAAGAATGTGAACAATTATCAAGTTTAAATTCACAGTAACATCCATAGAAAGGTATGCGTATAATAGTTATAGTATAAACCACAGAATTCAGACCAATAGCAAGCTGGTGATGGTTAAAAAATTAGATGCAGGTGAAATTTGCTGCAGTCCTTTTAGAAATGTACTTTTCAAGTTGATCATTTTTGTTTTTATTATTTTCATTTCACTGGTTTTCATTTCTATTTCTCTTTCTTAAGCACCAAGAAAACCCTTGAGAGAAGTGCTCTTATTTGTACAGGTTTTATTATTATTTTTATTCTGCCCTGGATCAAAAGCAAATCCTGACTTATGGACAGTATGGATTTTTCCCCCAAGGTTTGGTAACTGATATTTCATACTTTAGAAATTTCCCTCTTCCTTTATCAGGAAAGACATTATTTGTGTCTAAATATAGCACTGTTTCTAACCCAGAGTGCCTGCAGTGTTTCTTACAGCTATGCCTGAGCAGTTTCAGTAATAGCTTTGATAGCAGGAATAGGTTTCTCCTCCTGTCCCCCACAGCTACAGCTGGTACATAAAGCCTAACTGTACACCAGGGCCCAGCTGTAGTGCTCTAGTTTGAACTCATAACCTCCAAATACAGGGAGTTCACCTCATTAGTGCTCTAGGTTAATTGAGTCAATGCTCTGCCATCAATACCTTTAAGTTACCCTATTCCCCGAGACACTGTTTTCTGTGAATGTTGACTGTTTACTCATATTTAATGCTAGAACTGTTCCAGTTGTCCTGTACTGATGCTAAAAAAAAAAAAAAGTTTTTTGAAAAGAGTAGAAAAAATGAATAATCAAAGGAGCATTGCTAGGCTTTATCTGGCTCCACCGCAAATACAGATTAGTTCCGAATTAAAATATACATCTGATACATCAGTGACAATTCTGCTGAAGATAACATTACTTTCTGGGATTTAGCCCCCACCTAAATTACTTCTCAAGGCTAGCAGATCTGTGGAATAAACTTATATAAAACTTTGGTATAGGAGGTCTTCATTCTTTTTAAATGTAACATAACTGATAACGCAGCAATCCAGTAAATCTTCATACAGTGGTTGTCTGTCATGGCTTGTACTATCCGGGCTGAACTGTGGTGAAGCCCTCTGGCAACGGCTGGATCCTCCAAAATACCTCACTCTTACAGTGTTTTCAGATTTATCTGTGTTAAGGTTCCTCTGCTGATACAAATAGAAGCAGGTTATAGCCTATACTTTTCTGGTCTGTGTTGCCAAACAGATGCACAGGCCTGAGTACACTTCTGCTCTTTAGACCAAAGCAACACATCCCTTAGCTGTCAGACTCTTTGTTCTTTTTATTTCGGAGTTTTCTTGGCCTTTATGCTCACTGAACACTCCTACTATTTCACTTGCTTGTGACTTGCTTGTGTTTTCATGTAGTTGTTGAACTACCATTTGTACAGAAGCCACGAAGAAGGAGTAGAGCTAAAATGATCGTGAGTTCTCCCAGGTTTGCACAGATGCAGGCTGTCCCTAGATGTTCAAGATTAGAGAAGCCACGGCCTCTTTCCCTGCAGTAAGCACAGCTTACTGGTTAAATATTTGAATGCTGCTTTGTATTTGGATCATGATATTCTCAGCCCAAATTCAGATCTTTGGCAGTATTAGTGAGGAATATCTCAGTGTGACATAAACTAAGCAAGGCTACAGATGCTCTCTCTACAGAAAAGGCTTTATCTGTGCAAACACTTTGCAGCTGGCTCCTTCCTGCAGGGACTAGTGATCTAGGACCAAAGAGACAGAAATCTCCACAAATCAGTGCTATTCTCCCAGTGTTGGTTTTTTTTTTTTTTTTTTTTTTTTTTTTTTTTTATTTAAGATTTTGAGTCAGGCTTTCTCACAGTTGTGACATGAAAGGATCAGCAGGCTGTGTAGTACAGCTGAAGGGAATAAAAAGAAGAAGAAACTTACTTTGAGAAGAATTGTCTGAGGGCTGGAAAAAGATCCACCTTCAAGATCTATTGATCTATTAGTGGTCACTGTCTGATTTGGAACCGTTCGTGGTCTTACTAAGTACTTCATGCACTGAAACTTATAATGATCCCGCCATGGCAGTTTAATGAAGAGAGGTTTACTAACTATTTTCCAGATGGAAGAGCTGACTGAAGGAATTCGCTGGGCTTTTATTGACATGTTGGAGAAAGAAAACGACTGGATGGACTCTGAAACAAAAAGAAAGGCTCATGAGAAGGTAATAAATATAAATGGAGGGTGGGTGAAGTCCCGTCAGAGTAAAGACTGGTCTTGAGGGAGAACAGAATGTTGTGGACCTTACTTGCCATTACCTTGTTCTTCCTGCCTTGCCTCCATCTGTCTCAGTTTGATTCTGACTGATGTAGACTATGAGCTTGTTTCAGACTTTCTGTGCCTTACTGGGTTGTTTTGTGTGGAAATGAAGGCTTCAGCCAGGAAAGGAACATGGGAATTGTTCACATCTCATACCTTCTCATACACTATGGTGGAAGGCCTACCTTTAAAGCCACCTTCCAGGATTGTGGCAACCATCCCAGCTGAACACCCATCCTGACAGAGCTAGTTACAAAGTGTTATGGTCAAGGCTGGCATAACCTTTCAGGTGGAATGTCAGTAAAACTCAGGAGGTAAAGGTGAAAGCAGGACACACTGAAAGCTCTCTTCCTGGTCTCCTTCCTTGCTATTGATATGTGATAGAGGGAGACAGAACATGTCTAAATGTAGAGCTCTGCCACAGGACAGCAGTCAGGAGAGGCATAAAGAAAGCAGAATTGGAGGGAAATATGTAGGACTGCCTCCTTATGTAGGAGGCAGCAGGATGTCAGAGAATTAATAAATATCCTCTCTGAATACAGTGACATGCAAGTGCAGCTTTCATACTCACTGTGCTGAAATTAAAATTGTGCTGTTTTGGTTTGAAAACAAATACAGACTTCAAGGAATTTTTGTTGATTTTGTTGAAAAGGCTGTTCAGACACTTCATCAGTGGAAAGGTTTAAATTCCATACACAGTCCATTAACTTTTTTACAGTGGTGCCCTGCACAGATGCACAAATGAAATACAGCTGCATAATTGGACCAATAAACTCTACAGAAAGCAAAGAATCATAAGATGCAGTCTATTTCTTCATTTACCTGATGGCATGTGGGCTGCAGTTATTATTTCTTACTGGCTGCAATGCTTATTTGTTTACTAGAAAAAAATATAGAAACATAATGAACTTTAATTTAGATATTTGGCAAATGTGATGCAGACTACAAGCAGGAAGATTTTCTATTACAAGTCAAATGTTGATTTTTTAGCAAGCAGTCTGCTTAACCATTGTGTTAAAAATTTGCTGACTTCCTTCCAGTAGAGAAATCATACAAGCATTGCCACAAACTAATAAACTCTCTAAAAAGCTCTCTCTTTTCTAGGTTAGGAAAGGATGTGTTCAGAAGTTAGGTTTGATCTTTTGTAGGTGGCGATGACACGTGTAGGAAGCTTACGGTACTTGCTTCCAATTTAGGCATCTCAGTTAAGTTTCTGAAGTTAATGGGGTGAGTCTGGACTGAGCAGTGCGTGCCAAAGTAAATTCAGGATGTACAGTGAAAAAAACTACGTGCGAAAGGACTTTGAATATCATATGGTTTAAATCCATTATCACTGACTTGAACAACAATTTTATAGTTTACTGTGCTAGGAACAAGGTCAAGGTTGTATGACACAAATGTAATGTAATGATTTTGCAAATTGCAGTAATATAGAGAGGCGTTTTGGTAGATTTCCAGGCATGGTCTTTGTACATGTTTTTTAACTACTATTTATTGCTAATCATTCGTATTGGATGTGTGCTGGAACATTTGGATGGACATGTTTGTAATTCAAGAAGTGTATACATTACTTGTATAGCCAGATAATTCACTGCAGAAATCTGTGATATATCACAAAACAGAACCTTCAAAATCTGTTACTCCTTAAGATCCTATGAGTCATTTTGTAAAATACTTATGCATTAACAGAACAGTTAGACAATAGGATTGCTGAAGTACTGGTTGTTTGATTGTTTTAAAAGAACAAATGCGGTAGTATTGCTTTATTATATAGATCCATACAAGAAATATTTCTTTGTCAATCTGAGAGGATTTTGAAAATTTGGAAGGATCTTTTTCTCAAATTGAAGAAGAGCAAGCTACATGATCCCGGGGATTTTCATTATTTTACTCTTTGTTTTGGAGCATTACCAAGGTAGTGGTTATGGCAGTGTGATGACAGAGCACAGTGGGGTGCTGGAGGCACCGTCTTTCAGACAGAAGGCCAGAAAGGTTGGGCTGATAACAGCAGGACTAGGGGAAATGGATCCAAGTTGAAGGAGGGAAGATTTAGGTTGGATGTTAGGGGGAAGTTCTTTACAGGGAGAGTGGTTAGGCCCTGGAACGGGCTGCCCAGGGAGGTTGTGGATGCCCTGTCCTTGGACGTGTTCAAGGCCAGGTTGGACGGGGTCCTGGGCAACCTGATCTAAATGTGTATGTTTGGTGGCCCTGCCAGGCAGGGGGGTTGGAACTACATGATCCTTGGGGTCCCTTCCAACCCGGGTGATTCTGTGATTCTGTGATTCTGTGAAAGGTTCTTTGTCTTTGATCTTCTGTATAGGCAACCTGTAGCATTTTGGCCAATTATTGCTGGGCAGAGCTCAGTAACACGTAAACAACTCCAGTTTTCTGTCGATAGAGCCTCCATGGAAGTTTTTTATGAGCGTGTGATATTCTGTTTGAACCAAATTTCAAGTCTTGTGCAAGCATCTTCTGCTTGTTTCTCTTTCCAGAACAAAAGATGGCATCCAATCATTACTATCATTGTCTGTTTAGTAAAGAAAGAGAGCTATTAGTTAGATGAAGAATGTCTTGACCTTTTATCATGTTTTCATTAGTGGCTATCAAAGGAGATTGCACCTCATTCCCAGTTTATGTATGAGAAGCTGAAGCGCAGGAGTAGTGTCAGATCTAGGGACAAGAAATACCTCCCTGTTTTAATGCTCAGACTGTTGCAGCCCCCTGCGCTGTAGCACATCATCCGTTGTAGTAACACAGAGTTGCTACCTGAAGTTCTAAAGCAGAGCTGTAGGCTGTATGGAAAGGGCAGACATTCATATACTAAGCATGTCCCCTGAATTTTTGGTCTTCTTACATTCTCGAGTGCAGTGGAAAGAGAACTGTACAGAACTACTATTTTTTGTTTACTGGGCCTCCTTCACAGGAACTGCTTATTTTGCCATTAGCCCTTCCTTTAACTTCAGGAGCGTTTGGGCCGTTAACAAACTTTCTGCCCATTTCCTGAAAGAGGAATAAAATCAGTGCACAATATGGATGCCTGCACAGTGAGTCTTCCTGGAAGAACAGCTCCTCTCAGGTGTCTTTTTTGTTCCTTCTGCTGATTCATCAATTGACAACACTGTCATGCAAATGACTTGGCAGCTCTTAAGAAAATTAACTGCAAATCCTCTCCACAACAGGGATAGTCATAGTCACACGTTTTGACTGCTGCCTGTTTGGCTGACTGATCCCCACCTTGCACATGGCCAATGCCAGACCTGTACACCTGCTGGCAGCCTGACGCTTTGCACTCATAGGGACCATTGACCTCTGAAGGACATATAAAAGGCTTTCAGGTAGAATCAATGCTGGATCTGACCTCCAGGCATCCTGTAAGCTCCATTTTACCATTGAAGTGCTTTGTGCCTATGACTCGGTGTGTCTGTTAAGTTGCTGAGATGGACATCCAGTACTATCTGTTCACTCTAATTTGGTAAGCCTAAAATGCATTAAAAGGATCAAACAAACAAGCTCATGTGACATAAGAAACATGTGTGATGTCTGAGAACCATTCTTTAAGACCTGTATACTTTGGAGGTAAGGTTTAGCTTTCCTTCAGTAATAGAATACTATAGTAAGAAAACTACTAATTTCCCTCCCATCCTCCCTTTCTTCCTCTTTCTCTGTGATGGAAAGGTGGATTTAAACCAGCCTATCTGAAAGTCAGCCCTACAAAGAGAGAATTCGACAAGCTGAGGTGTCTGATTCCCGTGCAGTTCTCACCTAATTCTCTGGATGGAGCTCACGCTGCTTCCAAAGCAGTTCCTTGCCGCAGAGGAGCACTTTGCCTCGATGCTCTGCTTTCTGCCCTGTCCTGCCTCTGTTCTTTGTGAGCCTTGTTTTACTGGTGTGTAGTTGACTATCATCAGAATTTCTTAAACTATTCCTGTTAACCTTCCAAATTCTCAATGGAAATATCTCCGATTGTAAAAAAAAAAAAAAAAAAAAAAAAAAAAAAAAAAAAAAGAGAGAAAAA
>NW_024962262.1:61140591-61183667 GCF_019238085.1 Lagopus leucura
CTTTTCTTTTCTTTTCTTTTTGCTTTGCAATACTGTTTTTAAAGCATGGATGGCAAGCCCCCAAAAAAGTCTTGTTTTTCTGTAATAAGATTTCTTTCTGTAACTTTGTTAACCTCTTTAGGTCATGGAGCACAAATCCCAATGTCACTGTGCAATCATTTTTTGCCCATTGAACTTGCCTCTGCTTGGCTTTATTTCTCTCTAAGGAAGTCATATATGCAACATTTGTTCCGTTTGCGTCTTTCTCTGAACACCAAAAAGAAGCAAAAATATAAGGACAGTGCCTAGCTATAGGTGTCTCTCTCAGGCAGTGCTACCTTAGTTTAGCCTACAGTTCTGCTGCGCCAGAGAGCTGCAGCAAACCTCCCAATGCAATTTAGGCCATTAGCCCTCTGTAATTTATGAGCTATCTTTGCAAGTCTTGTCTGAACAAAGTATAGGTGCTTTAGAGGAGATAACATGTGTTACCCCATAGAAGCCATTCACTTCTCATCTGGAACTTTCTGTCTGAATCCAGCCCTCTGGTCAACTAAGTGAGCCCCTACCATCTTTCCCAGTTCTCAGTAGTCACTCTCTCCTCATTTTTGGGTGATTTCACTGTGAACATGATGGCCATACTGCTCTGACCAGTGGTCCAATGTTTGGCTTGGACAGTGGTCAAGCAGTAGCAGATGTCTAGAGATGAACATAAGGCCAGGGCAAGCACAAAGGGGTGCATTCTCACTATCCTCTCCCTGCCTCTGAAAATCTGCTGCTCTATTGCCAGAAGTGGTGTATTTGTATTTATTTAGGTTTTTTTTTTTTTTTTTTTTTTTTTTCCTCTTGTGGGTTTGTCTGGTGACTTTCTGAACCCACAACAAATGTTATCATCCACAGCTTCCCATGGCAGAGTTCCACTGCCTCACTGTGCTTTCTGTGATGGAGCACCTCCTCTTGTTTGTCTGGAAAATGTCCTCTGTTCCTCCTACATTCTTATAGTGAGGAAATCAGAGAATCATCTCATTCTCTGTTCTTTTCTCATACTCATGCTTCTTTATGTATAGCCCTGGCACAGCAATACATGCAGGGAGAATAGAGCCTCCTGCATTTATTCAAACAGACTTTTCAGGGCACTCACTGAATACAGTTCTGAAAAATAACTTTTCATTAACATCTGCTGCATACTTGGACAAAAAGGCCAGACCACAACTTTGGGAGCTGAAATTAATCTTGCCTAATGCCATGTTAATTTTGCACAAAGGTAACAAAACATCCAATCTTGAGAACAGTCAGTGGGTGCTCTGCAAAAAGGAAAATGTGTCTTTGTATCTTGTGAGTTCTGTGGAGCCATCCTTTGAAAAATAATGCAAAATATCACAGAGGAACCATCCACACCCCAGTGCTTCTTGCATCTGAAGTAGGCTTTTTCAGCAAGGAAGGCCAGCACAGGGCTGACAAAACAATACTTCGTAAGGGAGAGGGATGGAGTTTCTAAACAGAGGATCCCAAGACACCTTTCACTGGTTCTTTTAAGATGATTTTATATTATTGTTTCAAGAATCTCAAACATTTTGCAAAGAGTTGTAAGACTGCTTCAGAGCACAAATGAGCTGCCAGACTTACTTCAAAAGAAGGAGGAAAAGGGAAAAATTTAAAAGGGCTTTAATTGCATTTGGACACTATTTCCATTCAAAAGTCAGCAGAAGCTCTTGCTTCCTAATTTACTGATTTTTACCACTAAGTTTTATTCAGATCTTCTTACAACAACACTGTCGCTTCTAAATGGGAAAGCACACTTAATGCTAGTTCAGACCAGGCTGTACTTGTACTTTGTGGAATTTAGCTCACTGAAAAAGAGAGTAGTCTCTGTCTGGATAAGTGCTTTGATGTGAAAATTTCAGGTCCTGTTTCTGCTGTAGCAGTTTTGTTTCAAGGAGCAATGAGAAACTCTCCTGATACAGTTGAAACATGAAGTTCAGAAATGCCAGTTGCATTGTAACTTCTCCTACATGTTTGCAGCTCTTTCGGGCTCCACAGGTGTTCCTGGGAGCTTACCTTCATGGGGGTTGGACTAGGCGATCTCCAGAGGTCCCTTCCAACCCCTACAGTTCTATGATTCTGTGTAATTCCTCTTTATCCTACTGTGAGCAGGGACATACGAAGAGAAGGGGGCAAAGTTCAGATGGAGTAGGAAGTCAAATAAATGCCATGTAGCTCAGAAATGACACAAGAGGTTTGAAAATCTAACTCTACTTACCTGGTTTGGAATATGGATGGCGGAAGATCTCACTATTCCTCAGATAGCCGTTTGGAAAATGCCAACATTCAGGGTAACATTTTTCACCTGGAAAATAAAGAGAATGGAAGACACTTTTCTTTCTAAGTGTCCTCATTCTATTCCCTGAACAAAAATAAATCTTCACTTTCCATCAAATTAACAAGTAATTTTTTTTTTTTTTAAGTCAAATATTTGTTTGCTATCACAAACTTTAATTTTTTGAACTCAAAGAATAATCTATCTCACCTTCCAAATTTAATTTAACCTTCTCCGGAGGACTGGTCTTTTCTGCTCAGTAACTGCAGGAGATGTTCTCCCTTGGCCAGAGTTGAAACTAATAGCCATGGCATGTTTGCTTATCTCTTATCTCTGGGGTTAGATCGCTGCTGTCAGCTTCTCCCTTGTTATCTGGCTGCTGCTACTGCTCACTCAGTTGTGCAGGGATGTCAGTTCCATTAATAACCTGAGCACCGTGCAAACAGATAGTGGAAAACAGGTGAAGAGAGAGGAAATTGTATTTAACCCTGATCTTGCAGCTGTCATTTTTCAGACTCTGTCACAACTGCGTAGTGCCCAAATGGGTGCGTGACATCAAAACACCTGTGACAAATGGCGTGGCTGAAATGCAGAGAGGGAGATGGAGAAGCAGATGGACACCTGCAGCCGCTCAGGGACAGGGGTGAATCTGGAGCTTTTGTGCCAGGAATGCAACATGAAAGCATTGATATGCCAAAAGGCAGCTTCATTCTTCCAAAGGGCAAGAAGTCTTTCATCACCCTTGGAAGTCTCAGACAGTTCAACTTTTACAGTTTTTGTTATTTTACCAAGGAAAATCGCATTCCATAGAGGAATAGTTACACAGATATTATAGTCCCCCAGCTGATCAGTAATGGGTTCTGAGGCATAATTGTAATTGATTTAAATATGAAGTGTGCAAAGGCTTGGAATAGAGAGAGATTTGGTTTTGAGTAAAAATTGGCATTTTCTGCCTATGCTTTTTTTCCTATATATTTCATTTTTGTCCATAGCCTTCGTTTTTGTCTATAGCCTTCGTTTTTGTCCATATGTACATCTGCTTTTTTCACATGGCATATACAACTAGTAGTGGCACACTTGCTGCTGTGCCAGGCAGAAGGAGAGCAAAGTCTTCAAGATCTGACCAAGCAAAATGTGTTAAAAACTGAAATGAGGAGTAGAGTACCAGACTAGTGGGATGAAGGGACAATTTTACAGTGTCTCATCTCAGCTATATGTGAGTCTGATGCTTACTTGTGGCTAGAAATTTTTCACACTCTATTGTTTAAAAAAAAAAAAAAAAAAAAAAAAGTGGCTCAGCAACTTTTGCTAAGCAAAGGTAACCTTGAAAATATTAAACGATATTACATGATGATGCTAAATGATGCATGGAGAGGCTGAGGTCAGAAGTTATCCCTCTCTGGAGCAGGTTATTCAGCATTTTGCTGAGTAAATTGCCAGAAGAAACACTGCAGTAAACTCATATCCGATACAACCGTGATCTGAAGAGAACTTCCCTGCCCTTCCCCTGTGCCTGGGCTACTCCTCACAGAGGATGCTGCAGCACTCAGTTCCTGAGATCTCTTCAGCACAACAGGGACTTTTATTTTGTCAGGCAGTACAGTGCTTTTTGTTAAAACTGCTCTTTCCCCAGAGCTAAAACAAAAACAGCAGAAAAGCTTTAGCAGCAAGGTGGGTGTGTTTCTAGCAAGAGATGGCATAGCAGTGGGAGTGCAGGCTGGCTGATGGGGAACACAAGGGGTAAGCAGAAAAGTGAGCCCAGGTAGCAGTTTCTGTAAGAAATGCAACAAAATTTCTGCAGCTTGCTAATGTGCCAAAGCAGTTCAGAGGTGGCCTTTGCTTTGTTTTTTTTTTTTTTTTTTTTTTTTTTTTTTTCACTGTAGATCCTCAGGACTCTAGTTCAAAAGCATTGGGTGAAAATATCTAATGCAGTTTCAAAGGACAGATACAGGTTTTTTTTTGTTGTTGCTGCTGTTCTTGATTGTGATGGTGGTTTTCTTGCTTGTCTATTTTTGTTTAATGAAAAAAAATTAAACAATTGTCTAGGAAAACAAAGAAAGGTACCTGAAAATAAAGGCTTGAGAAAGAACAGCGTTCTAAAGTACTATGGATGTGTCTGAGTTCAACTCAGGTACGTAAGCTACAGAGCTATGCTGAAGGCAATTTAGCAGCATACTCCAGGGGTATAAATCTACCACCATAATGCTAATGATGGCCTGTGCTTCCAGAGCAGAACAATTTTGCTTCTGGCTTGCTTGACATCTAAGTGGAGGAGGCGCTCGCTATCTGCATGCACATCTGTGAATTCAGACCCTAATTGGTTCTATGGTGTTTTAGAGGGCATAAAGCACAGAAATGCATGCACTGGGGTGGACTTGTCACCACAGGCATGGTGACATGATGCTGCAGTGGGGCCTCACACAGGCTGTCAGGGTGCATATCTGCATTCTGTTCTTTTTTTCTGATCCACAAGTGTAAATCCTGCTCCACTGAAATTCCAGTGATGCTTAAAACTCATTTAGGGGCTTTGGATAGTCATGGTTTGCTGCTAACTAATTCTTTTGCCACTTACCACAGTTGTGCTGACCTGCAGATGAATGGAAATAAAATATTTTCCCTGAATTTCTCTCCTGGCCTAACTGTGGGTGATTGGGCTCCTGATACTGAAATCACGTGTCCTTCAGGCCCATTTGTTTTTTCTAAGACATAATTACTATTCCATGTGGGTTTTACCAAGCTCAGCAGGTCAGAAATAATATAAAGGCAGAGCTGTATGTTTCTGAGGTAGTATCTTTCTTTAGCTGAAATACATTGTACTTTCCAGAATGTGTTATGAGGTGATAAGCAAGGAAGGATACACTGTGGAGGCAATTAAACCTGGATGCACTGTCAGAAGTGGTTCCCAGGTTGTGCTGTCCCTAAAATCATGCCTGAGAGATACCATTGAGAGCATCTTTTGGTGCAGTCTGAACCCATTCCCTTTGTTCCTTGACCCTGCTGGAAGCTCTTCCCAGGCATATGGCACTGGAGGGAGACACCTTGCCTCAGAGAGGCCAGGTACAGACAGTGAGCCCTCTTGGAACGTATCACAGAGCTATGCGTGGTTATCAAGGATGCTTGGGAATATGCATCCATTGGCACCTGCTCTAGGCATTGCTGTCTGGTTCATGGAGTTAGTCTCTACTCACTTAAAAATAAATAAATTATATACATATACGTATACACACACATGCATATATATGTGTGTGTGTGTATTATTATATATTTTTATATAGAAAGGAAAAAAAGCATTGCGGAACACCAAAACTGAAATGTGAGTAGGTAAGAGAAATCTATTGTTTTACTTGTTCAGCTTGGAGTATTCTTTATGCTGCTAAGATTTTGTCCAGATTGAAAGAAGACTAGAATTTGTTTACTCTGTCTGATGCACAAACCAAGTATCATTATTCCAATTTTTCTTTATTGTGAAGCTGAGCTGAAGGGATGGGGAAATGAAGGTCTCCGGCCAACCAAACTTTGGAACCCCCAGCTGCAAACAGAACTAGTACTGTTGACAGCTGCTCCTAATTCTGGGAAAATATTTCAGATTTAAAGACAAATGTAATTATTACTCCCACCCCAAATACCTCCTCAGCCCTCCACATCTTTCTGCCTGTAAACAAAAGCCTTCAATTACTTCTTCAATAATAGAAAAACATTGTCAAGAAATCTACACTGGGTAGCCTTTGCTTTTTAAAATTCTCATTTGCCGAGGGTTGTCTGAGATTCTAACGTTTTTCCAAACAGTTGCTCAAGCTTTTCCACATTCATCATTTCAGATCTTTTTGTTGCTGTTGTGTTTGTTAGATTGGGATATAACAAACTGTTTTAAGGTTTTGAGCGTGTAATTGGCTCTCTTGTTGATCCACTGAAGTCAAACTAAAACTCTCATTCAAAATTGTGAAAAGGATACATCTAATCATTTATGTATTGTGAAATCATAGGGAAGATATTTGCTTTGTAAAATGTATTTTATTTACAGAGCTGTGGTTCTGTTCATGGAAGACAACATTCATGTCTGTCATATATAATGTTCTGTTCATAAAAGAATAGATTCATTATAATTGTCATGCAGAGATTACAAAATGGAAATGGAATTAAAATAAAATGGACAAAGGAATTCTTTTTCTTAGTAGAATTAAAGCATAGCTGTCAGCAGAATGAGTTTGGAACCAAGCTGGTTGGAAAAAATACGAGAAGGTGTAATAATTATACTGCTGCATTGAACTAAGAAGTTATGTTTGTCAAAATACCACAGTGAAGTTGTATGTTTATAACAGTCATATTATTTCAGATTTTTTGTTATTTAATTTGGTTCATTTGCTAAAAACTCAATGCAGGACGAGTTAAAACTGAAAATTTAATTCCAGTGACATTAGCATCACAGTGCTCGAACCAGTGATTGAGACTTTGTCTTCCACAGAGCCAAAGGGGGACTTAGGACAGAAAATAGTCACATTGTGATGTAAATTATTTTTCCCTCTGATTTGTTTCTATGCATTGCTGTCGTACTCAACTTTTAGGTGCTTGTAGCTTTATGGATAGTAATAATATTATTGTGATAGTGGATATTAGGAGTAAACAAATATTGCCAAATAACTGTTTGCTTAGAAAATGTTGTCTCTTTTCCTTTCTTTTTCCTAGGAAAATAAAGTCCAATGTGGTCCCCTTTTAAGTTTTGAAAGGTGCCACTTCACTACTGATTACAGTTTATGATTTCATGTCACCCCTGCAGTGCAAATAAAATACTTCATTAAGATGTGCCCAGTCCAGCTGCCACTTAAGTCAGTGGATCACATTCTATTGATATCTGTAGTATAGTTTAGCTCTGTGATGGAAATTTTCTCTTTTACCAAGATCCATCACTGTTTTCCCATTTTTTTCTATACATAAAACCTGTGATATTTATGCAGCAATTTTACCAGATGGTTCTTGAATCATCTTCTTTCAGTGACAAATGAAAAGACCAGAATTGTACATAAAGGCTGAATTAATCTTTGTAATTAAATGGAACATTACTTTGCTGTGAGTGATTTTAGCTTTCAGAAAGTATTTCATGCTAATTTTTCACCAAACTGTAATTGTATTTTTTTTTTAATTTATTTTTAGAAACCTGAAAATGATCTTCACAAAGTTATTGTGAGTCAAGTTGATATACAGAAGATCTGAATCAGACTCATAATTTTGTTGGGAGTGAGATGCACAGAGATTTTTGTTTTGAAGTCTCACACACAACTTGGTGTCAAGTGAAAATTTGACTAGGCTGGAGTGATGCATCAAAACACCTTAGCAAGTTGTTAAGTGTGAAAGGCCTTTGCTTTGTCTCTGTAGGAAACTGATCTGCAGTGCTCACACCAAGACAAAGATATGCTCATGATAAAATCCCCACTGTGTGGAAGTCAGTGGTGGATCTTCCTTGTGTAATCAGTGACAGAGAGAGCACACCAGGTCTTCTGCCTTGGAGCCTGCTCTCTAGCTGCTTGTATAGAAAACTGTTACCATGTCTTATTGCAAAATTTGCGGCTGCTGGGCATCACCCCCTGGAAGAGCCTCTCACTTTCAGTAATGAGAGAGGAAGTCTGAGGAGATGAGTTTCCTTAAGTTACCCACCCAACAGCCTAAGCTATGCTGAGTACTGAACAATAGCTGGAAGAAATACCCCATCACTCCTTTTCTTCCTGTGCATGTCGTTACTTAATATGTAAACTAGTGAGAGAAATCAAATAAGCCTTTAAACTACAAAAGGTCGTGTGTGATGGATTCATGTGCAATTACCACATTGTTGGTTCCTGTACATTTGTCACATTTCATTTGCTTTGCCCATGTGTGTGCACTCTTCCTGGAAGGCTGATCTTTTAAATATACTTTTAATCCTATTAGGGGGAAAGTATTGACTTGATTATCAAAGAACGAGCCAGTCTTAGGAGAGCTTTTTACTTTCTAGTGTTTTATGAATAAGGAATCTTCAAATTGCCATTAAGTATTATTCAAGTGAATAGATAAGCTATCCAAGGAAGCAAGAAATTTCCAACATGCAAATTTCGAAACCCACTCTTAGGAAGATGCTTTCAAACTTATCTGCTGTGTAGATAATTTGGGCTCCACTCTGGGCTTAGCTGAAAGGGTTTGGACCTAAAAACAACGTTGGGAGGAATCTCAGTGGAGCAACTCCCAGGCATTTTGAAGGGCTTCCTACATCCTCACAGGAGTTTTGCTTTGGCTATAGGTAGCAGTCCCCTCCACCAGGAGCACCACATCCTTCAACAGTACCCCTGTTGGCAGCAGGGTACTTACTGATGTACCACAGCGTCTTGGCCTGGTGCCCATGCTACCTTTCCAGTGTGCTTGCAAGGCTCTGTGGGCCTAGACCTCATGCTGGTTGGAGCCACTTGGTTGGAAACAGTCCTCTAGAGGGACATACTTTGTCCTTCTGATCAAGTAAGCTTATTCCTCTCTTTCTCCCATACCAGCATGTGCTACATGGTTTAGATTTTGTCTGACCAAGGGAGAATACCTCAGCAGGAGGTTTGGTTGGCTCATGAATAGCATTAGGACCAATTTGAGACACGTTTCTTTTGTGGGAGAAGGTATATAGCAAGATATAAATTGCATGAAACAGTCTTGTACTGATTTGCCTGCCATCATCTCTTGCTTTAGATGTTCTTGTTCTCAAAAATGCTCCTAAAGGTTGTTACTATTCATTTGTGTCTTTCCAAAAATTCCAGCACCATAAGCTTTGTTTCATAATGGTATTTTAGCATGTACCTACATTTCATGATAGCAAATTAACTCGATGTATTAATAACAGGGTGCTTTTCTGAATCTTTGTTATCCTATGTGAGTGGTGGAACATTCATGAAGGCACAAGAATTGCACAGCTAGTAAGTTCTACCTTAGCGCTTAGTCAGACTTCTGCAATGCATCATGGTAAGACTTTCTAAGTAACACATATAATAAAGTAATACTTTTCCCTAAATACATATTTTAAAAAATACAGACAGATTTAGCCATTGTTAAAACATCAGAGTACTAAAAACAGCATTACTTTCTGAGTTACATTCAAAATACTCTGAGACAAGATTTGTTATTTAATAAGTATTTGTTATTTAATTTATGTTGACTCTATAGCATAGTATCTCAGTATCATATGGCAGTTTTTCCTCATGCGTGGAAATCTTAAGCTTATAATATCAATTGTCAAATATGCAAAGCAAGAATTTGTGTAATTAAAAGTAAAAGTGAACCTATTACTCCTGAAGCAGGAGAGTTAAGTTACGAAGAACTAGGTAGAGAGAACTTAAGAACTTAAGTAGGAGAGTGAAGTTAGGAGAACTTTTCCCATCTTCCTTTTCTAATGCATCAGGGCCATGACAAAACTAAATAATTTAAATGCAACTGAAATATAAAATTAATATTAAATAATACTATGGACATGATATTTAAGTCAACTTACCTCACACCTGCTACTAAAGAGCCCGGAGGAGGAATCATCCTCATCCTTGAAGATATTTGGTTAAGGAGTGGGCTTTAAAACTGCTGAAAACTGGCTCCATGCTGCTGCTATCACTGGGCTGTCTGGAAAAAGAAACAGATGAATGTGGCAGATATTTCACATTCCACAAGGACTCCAAAATGTCCACATAGGAAAGGGAAGATGAATGTGTTGTGGTCATGACCAGACAGCTACCACTGTGGGTCTGAGGGCAGTGTCCATCTCAACTTCTTTGAGAAAAAGAGTGCAGCTGGATCCAGCCTGGCTTTGTAGTCAGCCTGGCTTTGTGTTTACAACCAATGACATATGAACCTTTTTCTTTCATTTCGAGGGCAGTCTAGAAAGTGAGAGGATACACTGTATTTCAGAAAAACAATAATGTTCTTTTATATGCCCAAATTCAATCAGCAATTTTTGATGGACAAAGTGCTGGGTAAATCATGATTGAAATGGCACTGTACTGACAAAGTTAATAGTTTTTGCAAGTTGCACTCTAAATTGTTCTTAAAATATTACTCTTCATCATATAAGTTAATTAAATAGATACAGTGTAAATACCGAAGTGTTAACTGTCAAATAAGTAGATTCAACTTAGAGACTACTTCAAGTAATTCAGATGATGACAGGAAAACATGCAGAACATTGGAGATGCACTGAATTTGTTTGAGCAGCTGACTTAATAGAAACTAAAACCGATGAGTTTTCACTTTGCTTTATCTAGGCTAGTGTAACAACTGGGACTGAAATACTGAAAATGGAAAATGAAATTTTCCAGTCTCTTGCAAAAGTTCTGTCAGCTAGACCTGACAGCACCATCAGCAACAAAAATAGACGCTCTTGATTACACACAAACTTGCAGATGAGTTGCGCTCTCTTCTCTTCCCCTTTTTTCCCCTCAGGCATTTAAACTATCTTGAAAGGCTGCTGTACCTTCTGGAAAAGTGAGAAAACATTCAGCTGAGGATTAATTTGGCTCATTTCATATTTCCTGTTCAGCATTTGTCTTCCATTGTGTTTTTTTTTCACGGGGGATATTTGCATGACAATGGGATCTTTCTTGCTTAAGAGTTCATCTGCTCCTGCTGCTAATTTCCCACCTGAAGTTGTAATCTTCTATTTGAGACATCTTAATTATCTCAACCGCAATTAATTGTGATGTCACAAGTGGAGGATTATGACTTTAGGTTGGAAATGAGATTGAGAAATTGAAGGAGTTTCAAGAAGCTAATTGGTTTTTCTTGAAAATAAAATAGAAGAGAGTTTTTGTTAAACTGAGGCAGACCCTATCAGCTTTCTTACTGTTGTGGAACAAACGATTCTAATTCTTGCTGCCTGTGGTCTTCGTGAGAGGCTTTATTGTATGAGATGCTGTGGAGGCGAAAAAAAGGGCAAAGATTTTATTGTGGAGAAAAGGGGACCTTCCCTTGAAATGCCATCCCATGCTGCAAGTGTGAAGCAGGAGATGGTGGGCCAACAGAGAGATCTAGGATCTGCTTGCAGATAGAATACAGTGTTGGTATGACTCTCGTTTGTTTAAAACCCAGTCAGTTTGTTGCATTTTGTATCTTGCAGTATTCACTAGTATTTAGGCATTTGACTTTCCAGATAATATTTCCAGAAGAGTTTTTTTGTGAGGGGTGGAGGAAATCCTAAGATATTTGAGGATGCATTAAGTTCAGCTTCCCAAAAACATATGAAAACATATCCATCAGAGCTTTAATTTATTCAATGTGTTAGTCATATTTCACTTCTTTGTATGTCATCTTATCCTTTCATATTCTTCTGCTTTTCCTTTGGAAATATATTATTTTCACAGCAATGCGCTGTGTCTGGGTGACCTGCTGTTTTTGTGAGGCCATTGCTAAAGCTGTTTATATCTTTATGCTGTGATTTATGAAATAGCAGTGCTCATCTACAGCTGCTATGAATTCACACCAGCATGTTTACACAGATTACACATAAACAATGGGATCAGTTCATCACTGAAAAGGAAAAAAACAAAGACAAAGAAATGCTAAGTGTCTCACTTTAACACCATTAATGATGTCAGTAAAGGCTAAAGGCTGTAAATCAGAGAGCTGAAAGTAGAGAATGAACTAAAGGTCAGCCATGTGGTTTTAGGAAAGTAAAATATCCATCAGAAAAATGTTCAGCCATCCTCAGATGTAAAGGGAAGTGACCACCGGTGAAATCATTGGTTTGTTCTTGCTGGGATACAGGCTTAGCCATATCTGTGAAATAAATATATTTTAGTGCTTGGATGCATACCAGCTGCTGGGCCATTGCAAAATGGCACATCTTCTGGAGCCTTTTGGAAAACATTGTAAAAAGAAGCATTTTGACCACTTGATGATCTCAGTTACTGGTAGAGAAGACCAGCTGTTCAGAATAAGATTTTGGTTTTCAAACAGATTGCTGTAATTCTGCAAAAACTGCAGGTGTCAACAGACCCACTGTGATAATCTGACCACGTTGTGAAGTGAAACTCATTTGTGGCCCTGAATTTACCTTGTGGGCAAGTTGGTTTGAAGTTAAAACAAGATGCCTTCAGAGCAACATAATACTATGCAATGGAAAATATGAAGAAAAAAAAAGAGAGAGAAATGTTTATATTTGCCAATTCTTTTTTTCTTTCTTTTTCTTTTTCAAAGGCAAAAGCAGTTATGGCGAAAGTGGGTTACCCTCAATTTATAATGAATGACACATATATTAATGAAGACATCAAAACAGTAAGTGTCAGATTTGCAGCTTTCTTCTTTTACATCTTGGGACCATTCTTTGCTCTCTTCTACTGCTGTTCAAAATCAAAGCTTTTTTTTTTTTGCTTTGCCCACATCTGGATTTCGGCTTGCTTGGTTATTTTTAAGCTCTAGTGCATAAAAAGTCAATGATGTTGTGTTGAAGTAAGATGGCCATCATGATGGCTGACAATAAAATTTACCTGGGTGTAATGAACCTTCCTGCTATTAACCATTTTTCAGGTTTAAAGTACCCCAGATTAAATTTTGTATTTAGTTATAAAAAATACAACCAAAAATGTATCTCCTCAAGGTAACAGCCTTCAAAAAGCCTAGTGTGTTTTTTTTGACTGAATTATTACAATTGATGATTCCAACATAGTATAGGCTCTCTGCTTTTTCTCCAGGCTATGAATTTTCTAAGCTTACAATTATCATGTCTTCAGGCCCTAACTGCTGTACAGCCCTACAGCTAGACAAGCTGGACAAGAATACTGCTGGGGCCTCAATCCTGAGCCAGTATTTATTCAGCTTAGGTATAGCTGAAAGGAAGACGATGAAGAATAATATATTTTGCCATTTTCCAAAAAAGTAACTGTGGCATGTGTGTGATGAATTGAATTACTGCAAGTCATAGGCAAAGTGAAACCACAAATTCAATCTTGAACCACTAAAATCCAAGTAGGGGTGGAGTTAATTTGCCAGAGAACATGAAAGAACACTGAAAGGAGGCATGATTTATTGGTGATCCTTGGAAAAGCTGACTCTACAAGCTTAGTCTTTGTCCATGGAAGAGTAGGGTGAAGTGGTGCTGTGAAGCCAGTGCAAAGAGACAGAGGATGGGACCAGTTCTGCCACTCAGAGTATGGAAATACTTACCACAGATAAATGGTTACATCTAGCAATAATAATAACAATAATAATAATAATTGTTAATCACAGTTGAAAAAAAAAAGATAAATCCTTCACAAATTCTGGTATTGCTTGAAATTGACAACAGGGATCTCAGTTGGATTTTAAAAGAATAGAATAACTTTTTTTTGCATGGTTAGTTGTGTGTGTGGGTTCTTAATAGATTTGGAGACTTGTGGGAACATGGAACCCTATGGCTGTGTGAGTTTAATGTGAGGAACATTAAAAACAGCAGCAGAATCCTCCAACGGCAAACAGTACAAACCATTTGCGATGAAATGCAAAGCAAACAGAGAAAAAGAGGCTTTGTTACTGTCTTGAAAGTGGTTTTAAAATGAAGTTTTAAAAATGAGGATAGACCTCTTCTCTCAAAGAGAAAAGGCTGCCTTTTAATAGCTGTAGAAATGTGCAGTCTGCAATTTGTCATTGGGTACTACTGATTTCCTCAGCTGCATCTGCACAGGTGAAAGCTTTTTGTGATATTCCAGTCCCTTGTGTAAATCCACTCACCATCCATTTTTAAACCAGTATCACAAAATATTTATTCATTCTACCAACTATGGGAATTTCATTTGTTTTGATCATGTCAAAAAAAAAAAAAAAAAAAAAAACACTTTTTTTTTTTTAGGCATGATCAAAACAAATGAAATTTATTTTGATGAAAATGAAAAATATATATATATATTTTTAAATTAAAAGTTCTGATTGTTCTGTCAGCTCTTGTTTCCTTGGACGTGTTCTAAAAAATATCTGTGCTTTGCCTATACAGCTGAAGTTTACAGAAAGTGACTATTTTGGCAATGTATTACAAACTCGCAAATATGCAGCCCAATCTGATTTCTACTGGCTTAGAAAAGAAGTTCCAAAAACAGAGTGAGTAGTCAAAAGCTAAATTTTCATATTCTTTTAACAGTGTTTTAATTTATAGTATTTAATTTATATGATTTCATTGTAATAGAATTATAGGCACAACAACATATTGCAATAAAAATACTTATGGGCAAAAAAAGCGAAACAGCGGTTATTCAGCAATTCCTGTGGGTATTTTTTATCACAAAATTGCTTTTTTCATTAAGTTCTAGATATTCCTATTCTGATGCACAGTGGTCATATGCTTTCAGCTTAAACTTTTAATTTAATGAAAAAAAAGGAGTAATTGAATCTCAGTTGAAAGTAGATTATGTCGCAGTTAGAATTTGGAATGGTACAGCAGGGATTTATGAAGTAAATTTCCTATGAATGGAACCATTATCAAGAAATAATATTATTATTAGTAGTAATTAGTACTGTTAGTTACCTGCTGTTGATAGCAATGATAGAGACCAAGGCATGATTTAATTTACTTATGTTATATTTATTTATTTGTAAGCCAGAGAATACAAATTGTGTCACATATACAGTCATCAAATACTTGAAAGAATCAGTCTCTCTTCTTACTGGTGGGTAATCAAATCCTTAAAATGCAAATTAAAACCTAAACAGAAATTAATTACTCTAATCACTCTACTTAAAAATGACTCCTCCTGCATGGAGACCTTGAAATCAGTGCAGCTGCTTAACTCCTGTGATGTGATTTCCCTATGGCTCCAGATATTCTTGCTCATACTGAACTGTATCTTGTTTTGGGGATGCTAGAGGGTGCCAGCAGGAGAGGCACAGCCTGTGCCTGCTTAGAGTTTCATAATTTGGTACTGCGTACTTGAGGGAATGTTTATAGCTCAATTTTAATGTTGGGTTTTACCTTCTTGTCCCACTTTTCTCTGACACTGCAATTGTTAACCCTAGTAAAACGTAACACTCGCTTCTCAAAACCAATAGAGTTGTGACGTGCTGGAACAGGCTGCCCAGAGAAGCTGTGGATGTCCTGTACCCTGGAGGTGTTCAAAGCCAGGTTGGATGGGCCCCTGGGCAGCCTGATCTAGTAATAGTAATGGAGGTTGGTGGCCCTGCCTGCAGCAGAAGGTTTGGAGCTTGACGATCCTTGAGATCCCTTCCAGCCCAAGCCATTCTGTGATTTTATGATTCTCTGTAGAAATGGTACGCAGCAGCCCTCATCCTCTGAGCAGAGTTGAGGCAGCACAACACAAACCAAATAGATTAACGGCATGATGCAAAATGTCCCCTGTAATGGACATTAATGGTCAGATAATCCCTAATTGTGCACTGCAGGGGCTGTAATCTAAGAACATCATGTGAGTAATCTTAAAAAATGAAGGTTTTACTCTACCAAACATTACAAGATTGATTACTTCCTCATCCTTGTCTTTGTCCTCTTATTTCAAGGGTTATTTAACAGAAGACCTTTCATCACCTTTGTCTTGCCCTTAAGTAGATCTGTTCATGTCTGTTTTTGCATTTTCCTTTGCTAAAAAAAACAGGGAGATATACAGGACTAGAGTCACAAAGTAGCTCATCCACTGAAAGTGGAATAAAAGAGAATCAGTGATCCCTTCTGCACTGTCTACAGCGTAGAGGGGAGATGAGAACTCCTGGTGGGATTGGTATCCACAAGTGTGCATGCATACAGGCCAGGGGACAGACCCTCACATCTCCATCCCAGGCAGCTCACTGGCTGGGCATGGCTGGGGAGAGACCACAGGGCCCCTTGGTCCTAGTCATCCCAATTTCTTGTTCTGCATTTCTCTTTCACCAGTACAGCTACATGCTATACTGTTTGTGGGGCCAGGGCTAAACCCACCTCATTCTTAGCCACAGTGATTTTTCATGGGATGTTATTCTGCCTCTACATATACTTGGGGACAGAAATGAAATCTGAAGGTGGTGTGCCTTAGGTTGACATCTGTTGCTGTGTCTGCTGAGGTATATCAAGGCACAGGGAGCCATTGTCCCTGCTAGTAAGAATGTCAGCCTATGTTTTAATTTATTATAACAAAGATAACTTCCATCAGTCTGAGGTACAACAAAGGTGGACTTATAAGTATCAGATCTTGCCATGTTTTGATTATCAGACCACTTCTTTTTGATGCTTTTGCTTCTCTTTTTCCTTTCTTTTCTTTCTCTGTGTTTTTTTTTTTTTTTTAAAAAAAAAGCCTGTATCACTCATTGAACTCCACAGATCATTGGTCTACACTGAAGCTTGGTGCTTTGTTAATAGAGAATTACCCTTGGGGATTGTTTCTGTTTGCTTTGTTTCCTTATTTTCCTAATTAAGTAGCTTTTATCAAAATATTTACATTTAGAAATAGATATTATGAAATGATCCATGCAGTGGACTGACAAATAAGCAAAAGAGTATGAAAAGAAAAAAAAAGTTAATGCCTACTCATTTCTACCCCATTATTACCTCCAAAAGTGAAACACTATACTCATTTAGCAGACAGTGCAGATTTCTCGGCAATCAAAATGGACTCTTTCATCAGCATAATTAGCTATATGGAAAATCAAAGTGTTGGCTCACTTAGAACACCAGGGAAATACCATCAGGGGACAGATAGAGGAGCTGGGAAGGCAAAGGAGTTCAGTAAAGAGGAATACGTGCATTTCAAAGTGGGAATGGTTATTCTGGAAATACAACAGTTTTGTAATCTAAGAAACAGGAAAAAATGCCCCAAAATAGGAGTATTTATCAAAATTCTTTGTCTTATATTTTGCTCCCTCCTGACCTAGTGATCACTTGGCTTAAAGCAAAAAGGAATGGGGAGGACTCAGGTGCAGTGTTGCTCTGGCCATGGATGAAGGGATGCATGGGGACACATTTCATGCCTGCTCTTGCTAAGGAGATGTGATATCCTGTTGGTGTGCCCAGTGGCTGGATACCCTGAAGGCAATCACAACACCTGCCTTGGATACTGGCCATGATCCCAGCAGCTGGCTGGGGAGCTGGCTCTTTTTTCAGAGCCACCTTTTTCAAACCAGGGAATAAGTGCTAGTATCAGGACAGAGATGCACAGGAGAGATTTGTGGCAGTGGCTGAAGAGTATGATGCCTGAAGCAGTGCCAGTTAGATGGACAGGGCTGAATACAGGTGACAAGGCTGGAAAGGTAGAGCACAGGAGGGTGGAGAACAACTGTGAAGGCAATTACCTTAATCCAGGTAAGACATCACTATAGCAGAAGAAGGTGAAAGGGAGCATGTGGAAGGGAGAGATAGAGGAGAATTGGGGTTTCAGTGGCATTTATCCATCCTTGGAGCCATATATGTTAATATGTGTTAATACTCATGTATATGTAAACAAACATCTTTTTAACAGTGATTGAATCTATGCTTCTTAACACCTATAGCATACTGCACGTAGCAAGAAGTCAGAGAACATTTTGGGCATCTCACTATATTATTATTGTCTTTTTCCTTTGAAGTAAAAAATAATATGAAAGATTATTTCACTCAACCCTCTGCATTGGAAATGTAGGCATCTGGAAACCAGGTCACATGACACACAAGAAGTGATCCTGGATTTTCTGCAGGATTTATTTCAATTTTTCAATCACACACAGTTGTTTCTCCATCCTGGCTCTTGGTTTCTGCAGAGAAGGGCAGTTTTCAGATGTGCTGTGCTGGATATGGTTAGGGGCACCACGAAAACTGCTCAAAAAAAGAAAAGCAGGCACAGAAGATGCTGGGCAGGCTGTTGACTGCCACGGAGCTCTGAGCTTAGAAATCCTGTAGGTGGGCCTGCTCTGGAGAGGAGAGACTGGAAGGAGCCTAATGGAGCCTTTTCCTAACCTCTAAAACTCAATTTAAGCAGAGAGTTGGCCAACTGGAGGTTGGGCCCAACCTCACCATCCTTGTTGCTTCCCCAGGCGTGTGGGAAACAGATGGCAGCCTAACATGGGAGGCTAATCCTTTATTTTTTATACAGGCAAATGTATAAAGTTGGCTAACAGTGTGAACAGTAAATATACTTTTCAAAGTTAACTTGAAGATGGCTTCCCCTGTAGTGGATTTTTCTTTGTTGCCTTTTATTATCTTTTGAAGAGATTTTCCAGATTCCAGCTTCATTAGCAACTCTGTACCAGAGCAATTTACTTACTCAAAAAGTTGAGGGAACAAACTGAAACTTCAGTTCATGCTTTGCAGAGAATTACAGAAATAAGCTTTTCCCTTCATTGTAAGGGTTCCCGGTCAACACTTTACATGATTGCCAATGTAGTGCACTTTGCTCTCAACTCAGGAAGGAAGATATGGTGAGGAGATCTGTAACGCAAGCCTAACAGAGTATCTGCTTCAGTTATTATTTCAGTGAAAGATTTTTTCCACAAGCGATCTCAGATTTACAAGTATCAAGTCTGCCAGGTTATGTTTCGACTACTTGAAGTTGATAGGTAACATTACAGGACTTCACTCATAGCTGTTCCTCTTTCACATACTAATAAGAAATGGAAACAGTGAAAAGAATTAGTCTGTAATTAATGGGAGCTTAGATTTTGTTATGCCTTTTCTATACTTCTGATAATAAAGCAAATGCACTGACATTGTAACTAGATCTAGAGCAAATTCCCAGGCAACCTGACTTCAAACAGGAATGTGAGAGCTATTTCTAAATTTGCTTCACCTTAAAATTTAACATTGATAGCTATTTATTACAGCTCCTCATATATTTATTTGATGTATTATTAGTTAAGGCCAGTGAAGCTGGTGAGGAGTCTGGAGCACATTCCTAATGAGGAGAGGTTGAGGGAAAGGATTATTTAGTCTGCAGGAGTCCCAGAGGTGACCTTATCACTCTATAACACCTGAGGGAGGTTGTGGTGAGGTGGGGGTCAGCCTCTTCTCTCATGTGACTAGCAATAGGGCAAGAGGGAATGGCCTCAAGCCATGCCAAGGGAGGTTCAGGCTGGGCATTAGGAAGTACTTTTTCTGTGAGAGAGTGGTCAGGCTCTGGAAAAGGCTTGCCATTCCTGGAGGTGTTGAAACGTTTAGATGTTGTACTGAGGGACATGGTTTAGTGGGAAATGTCGTTAGATGGACAATTGGACTGGACCATCTTAGAAGACTTTTCCAACCTTGATGATTCTGTGATTCCATGATTAAGGTCTGTCACTGAAGGCTCAGTCTTTTCAAGGAACTCACTGAAAAATGCTGGCAGATTTAAGGTGAAGTTGTTCATCTTGTCTGTATGGAAGCAGTCTCTGTTATTTCTATTCTTTTGTAGAAAATGCTTTCTAAATCTTCTTGAGAATGGCTTGGAGTGGTACAACAGAATGCTGGAGTGCAAATATGCTCTTTGCCAGAGTGTCTAAATGTCAAACATGTAATTCAGCAAGTATACTCTGCTTGTCACTTGAAAACTCTTTCCTTTGTGACTCCTTGGTACAGCTTCCTACCTGCTCAAAAATGTAACAAATTTCATACTGAGTTGTTCCTGAGGCCTTCTCATGTAACTGTGACTTGGAAAGAACATAGAGCAATTTTACACTGAGAAAAATTAGACTGCTATTGGTCTGTGGCTTATATCAAGCTCAGGAGACAAGATGGGCTGTGCTGTAGCAGTGGTGGATCATCAAGGAAGGAGTAGCTTTGGGATAGAGATGTTGTGATGAGACTCAGTAGCTTGTCTACAAGCTACGAGGTAGGTTCATAGGTATCAAAGTGTGACCAGTAGTGGTGTGATGTCTTTGGTTTCTTTCAGGCTAAGTGAGGTGTTTCTGTAGTAAAAAACCCATGCATTACTATGGTTAGCTCCTTACCTAGTAAAAATAGGTGTAGACTTGTACTGTTAGAGAGGCATTGCTTGTCAGTAAAGAGCTCTTCAACCACTGCTCATGGTATTTCCTTTCCTGACTGAGTTGTGGTGAGCCCAGTGTGGGCTCCGTGACTGCAACAGTAAAGAGGATGGAGAGGAGATCAATGCACATCAGTCTGTTTTGAAGTGTAAGTTATCTGCCTCGAGCCCTTGATCCTGTGACTGAAAATGAGGGAACACTGTAAGACACGCACTATAAGACGGATTTATAAAAAGGGAGTATTTGTGGTTCGGAAGCCCTTTTCATGCTTAAAAGATGCTGTTCAAGGGAATAGAAAGGATGTTTTAAGTGGAATATACTGACAGAGTAAGGTGGAAGTTGCAGTGCTATTTGTCTTTGGTCAAACTTCAGTGAAATCCAAATTAAAGTACTGAGTGCTTCAGATGGGTCCCTCTGAGGTCTCCTTGTCAAAAAGTGACAAGTCTTTCAGAGCTACTGCTAAACCAGGAGAGCAGGTATCACTGCACAGGTGGCTGGCTGGAATCCTTAACAATTCAGCTCATCAATTCTGTGAACGGATGTGAAATTAAAATGTAGCAAATTGTAGCCCCTGACTTTTTTTTCTTCTTCCCTTCATCATTAGGCATTATTTCTTAAATACTCCATTATCTCATTACATTACTTCTAATATTTCATTCCTTTATTAAGGAGGAAACAGAAAACACAACAAAATAAACAACCTCCCCTTGCTCCTCCCCTTCAGCATCTCCTAATAAACAAAACTGGGAGAATTATCTGTGGCAATTAGAGACTCTAATGTGATGGATGGTTAAGATATTTACATGCCATCACACTTGGCTTTCCTTGGTTACTTTTTCTAGTTGCTGCACTGTGAAATAAGCTTTGAACGTGAGATAAGCAGATAAATTTATGGATAAAAGACAGAATGCTGCCATTCTGAAACTCTCCCCTTTGTTGTGTGGTTTACATGAGGATATGAGTTGCCAGGAAAACAGTCAGGATCTGCAGATCACTCATTCATTTGATGGTGCTATTTTAAAGCACGAATCGTGGACTTGAATGTCACCAACATCACACATTTTCCATGTTCTGTTAGATCTTCCTTTGTCTTGCTCATTGTTGTGCAGCTGCCATCTCTTCTCTTTGAAAGAAAATTTCCAAAGTATTTTCATTATATTCATTGCTTTTGAGCCTTTCAGAACTTCTGAGTAATGTACTTCTAAAGACATCAGGATTTTCCTTTTTGGACGTTTATTACAGTTGTTTCTAATTTATTATGAATTATTGACTAATTCTCATTATCTTTATTACTTTAATTTTATCTTAGTTCTTCATTATAAAAGTGTAAGGTGAAATCTTGGACTCACTGGAGTCAGAATTTCCTCAGAGGGGATTTGGATTTTGCTAAAGTCTGTTGAGACTTTATGGTGAAATCCATGTGGGTGAAATCACTGCTAATGCAGCTGAGCTTAGTCTAAGGAGCTCCATAAATCCTTTTTGCATTTCAGATCAAGGTTTCCTTCCAGTAGGTTTGGGAAACCTAACTGTGAGAAGAAATGCTTACATTCCTTGTAAAGTTAGTTTTGCTTTGCAAGATGTCTGTTTATGGGCACAGTGATATCTGTGTTTGCTGAGTAGGGTACAGACAGAGAAGCCATTTATTTCAGACTTAGGTACCCAGAAAGGACCTACCCATGCTGTTGGCATCATCCTAATTGAACAAGAAGCTGCTCAGCAAAGAGTCTGAATCCACTTCAGATGCTTAAAAAATGCTCTCCTCTAATTTCAAGAGGGAGATTCTCCACACGTGGTTTAAAGAGAGATATAACAGAATCAAAGAGAGTTTTTACAGCTGCTATCAGTGTGGTACCTCTGTTGGGTGAAGTCAAGACTTCAGTTTGTCAGCACAGCAGGCACAACTATCACTTAGAAGTACAACATATTCTGCAACAGGAAGCTTAGCAGTCTCTGACCATGTGCACTTAAATTAAAGCCATTAAACAATAGATTTCAATCTTCCAGGAACTGTAAGTAGTGCATGTTGAACTGAAGAAATAATTAAACTTTAATGAATCCTAGATCTTTTACATTTTTGCATCTTTCCACTGAGTTAACTTTTTATCTTTGCTCATTGTATTCAGAGAGAAGTTGAGGTGTACTGACAGCTGATTTCTTCTGCTCTCACTACAGGTGGTTTACGAGCCCAACTACTGTCAATGCTTTTTATAGTGCATCCACCAATCAGATCAGTGAGTATCTGAATTCTGAGCCTACTTTTAAAGTGTCTGTTTGGAAAATGTATGTATCCAGCTTCAGGCAATATCTGTACAGTTTGTGTGAATGTGACTGACTATCAGGTGTGATGAAAATCAGAAATGCAGACATTGTAATTCAGCTCTGAGACATCTTTAGTTAGAGGATAGTTTTGGAAAAGCAATGGCTCCACAAATTGGAATTACTGCTCTTAATGAGATACCCCATGTCAGCTGAATTGCAGAAACTGCTTACATACACTCTGTCCATTGCAAATGTGAAAGAAAACATTAGCTTAAATCACTTCTGTTAGAGTTCATACCATTTTCCATTTTCTATTTGCCGCAGCAAAAAGATGTGTGCGTACAATGCCATAAATAGTAATTTTTGAAGTGACAGAAATTCAGTTCACTAATATTAGTATATATGCAGAAATAAACATGGTTGGAGAAAACTGTGACACAGACAGAGGGCCTAAGAAGTGATGCCCAGTGGAGTTGTTCAATATTTTCTAATGAAAAGGATGGATATCTGTAGGTAACTGCTAATATCTGCTCTTCCCTATTTCTGTAAACAATTTTTTGCCTCCAAATATACATTCTTTTGTGTCTAAGCGAGCTCATTCATAAAGGAAACATGATAATTACTCAGGTCTTTTGATTAAAATTAGTTCTAGGCCTAGACTGCTCCTCTTTAATTAGAGGACTGCCATCGTTAAGCAGCCATGTTTTTGTCTATCATTGAACTCTTGAGGTGGATTTCACTGGGTTGATCAAAGCTCATCTCAAAGTACATCTCGAAAACGAGAGCTGGTTTTCCTGCTAAACTGAGCACCGGCCACCACTGCTCTTCCAGATGTATTGTGTGGATGCAGAGGATACTGTCAGTGCAAAATGAGAGCTGTTGCTGTTACATCTTCGTTAACATGAGATCCTTTCAAGTTTCAGCAGCATTCATCTCTCCCAGCCTCCCCACCACGGCACATTAAAGAAAGCTGCAGTGAGAGGCTGGAACCACTGAAGCTAAATTTCACACTTGCTGTGTCATGAAACAGAGGGCTGTCAAACATAACTTATCTGTCACAGGTGCGGAGATGACTATGTTTTGTATCAGAACTGCAGACTTTCTCATACTGCTGGTATTCGACCTTGAAGTTTGGATAGTGATGCTTGCTGTTTTTTTAGGACTGTTCCTAAGAAGAAAAGGTTTTAGGTGGCTCTTTCTGAACAAATACTGCATTTACCATAAAAATGACATGCAATTGGAGGGGAGGCTTGAAGAAAGGCACAGTGCAAGTGGTCTTCCACCAATGACCACTGCTCTTTACAGGAGACATGGCCACTGTGAGATATACATAAAACATGCTTGGGTCTGAACCTGCTGATAAATATTTGTCACATCACTACCAAGTTCCCATTGATGCTGGTGGGAGAGAATTGTGGTGTGTGAGACTGAACTTAGCAATTGCAAGCATACTATTGTGATAAGCTGCATCTTTGGGCAGATCTCACATCCCAGAGCTGTTGTCTTAATACTGTGCAATACTCAACAGTAATCCACAGCAAGTTCTGCAGGAGCTAGTGATGTGCTGTGAAAGGCCTAGCTAAACAGCATAAAAAAATGGTCTTAAAAGAAGAAAATCATTTCAGAACAAAAATAAGCATGAGCTCCAGCAAGTTAAATGTAAAGTGGAGCTATAACAAGGCCTCAAAGATTGGAGGAAAGACTTTCTAAGAGTGTAAGAATGAGTAATAAAACTTTTTTTTGTATACACTGAAAGAAGAGAGTCCTTAAGTCAGATAAATAATGTAATTCTCTGTACTGGAAATATAAGCATGAGATAATATTCTCTCAGGTATTCCAAAAGAACTTAGACAAAAGATGCCAACAACAAGTTTTGGTGTTAGCTTATAAGTTACGTTGGCCATTGCACAGGCAGAATAGGTGTGGCAAACGTGAAATACTTTTTTTGCAAAACAGCATCTAGAGAGATTAAAAAAAAAATTATTCTAGCACCTATGCAAAAGAAAATGACCATAACAAAGAAGAGTATGAACAAACATACAAAATAATAGGGAAGAGTCAGTGTGACTTACTTTTTGCTTTTACTTTAGAAAAGAATCATGCTTCCTTAGTCTATTACAGCTTTTTGGAATTGTAAATGAGCTTGAGAAATTATGTTTATTTCTATGGAACAATTTTCATGAGGTTCTTTCCCAGTGTTATTAGAAGTTGTCATGGGACAAGAAAGAAGGTCCTTCCATAAATAATGACTAATCAGAGGT
This sequence comes from Lagopus leucura, assembly GCF_019238085.1. Classification (NCBI taxonomy): domain Eukaryota; kingdom Metazoa; phylum Chordata; class Aves; order Galliformes; family Phasianidae; genus Lagopus; species Lagopus leucura. The sequence goes on from NW_024962262.1 coordinate 61,165,270, forward strand.
GAGAAAAGGAGTAGGAACAAATCAACTGTTTTCAAAATATTTGGAGAAATGTACTACCAGAAGATCTGTGTCGGTCATTTTATTAGGAAACAATCTGAATAAAAGGGTGTTCTCTCCTGAACAAAGGAACAGACAGATAGAAACTGTGATTCAGGAGGACAGATCCCTCTGTTACTGATTGCTGAAAGTAGAACTTTACTAGCAGAACTGCCTCACAGATTCCCAATGCCCTTTTCCTATACCTTTCCCTCCACTGGAACAGCTGGTTGCTGCTGGAGAGCAGAGAATGAGCGAGGTAGGCTCTTTGTCTTCTTGAGTGCAGTTGCTTTTCAGTGGGCAAACTAGATTTGAGTGTGTTTGAGGCCCATCTATATCTGCTCTTGGTAAGTGAATTTACTAAGAAGCGGTATTTGAGAAAACCAAATTTAAAAATGCACAGTGCAAATTGTTTCTGGAAGGAAGCTTCTACATTAACTGGAAAAGTCTCGGTTGCAAAGTTGATTCTAAGAATTAAGATCCCTCAGTTTGGAAACAGAAATGCACTATGTGATATTATCAGCATAACCACAGCAACTCCAAACTCAATTAGTCACTGAGGGCTTCATTAAACAATTTAGAAAAAAGGCACTGTCTGTGCCTTGAACGGAGGATTCTGAAAAGAAGCAGCCGTCAGGGACCTGCAGAAGTGGAGGAGAACATACCAGTTCTGATCATTTCTAGGAAGATGCTTTTGTCCTGCACAGGGAGGTCTCTGGTGTGCTCCTGGCAAGAGGACAATAAATTCTCTTGTCACTATAATCTGTGTTACAGACATACGCGCTACATAAGAAATTGCTGCAATCTTCATACAGTCTTCATATAAGGGCAAGTTGTTAAAGTTTTTAATGGCATCTTGACTACCCAATTGCTTGAAAGAAAAGGTCTTTCTTCACTGAAAGTGAAAATTAATAGACAGTAGAAACTAGATGACTTAGAAGATGGCTAGATTTGGGAGAATACAGCAAAACGTTGATGTTCAGGGATTGTAATGAATTCTGCAATGCTTCAGTGCAAACACCCTTTATGTTTGCTATTACTTCATTTAATTTCCATTAGTAAACTATTGATAACATGAATGGCCAACAATTGTGTTAATATTTGCAAAGGAGAAATAAGTATCAAGGTAAGATATGCTGCAAAGAACAAATTTATAAAATGTGGTGCATATAATTTATCTTCTTATTAAAGTTTACTTCCGATTTTCTCTATACAAGAGTTCTACTTATTTTCCAGTTCTTTTCCCAAAGTGTCTTAGATGAACAACGATGCATGTTTGTAATAGTTGTTACTTACCTAAATTCTAAACGTAATTTTCTTAGTATTTGCTAGTTGATTTCCCTTCAATTATAGGTACTTAACATGGGCAACAGGCACCTATCATTGCCTTTAGATGCCACAGAGGTATCTAAGTACACTTCATATAATCTAAGCAGTGTGAATACTATCTTTTTTAATTACGATCACTGGAACACAAAAACACTTTCACAATGAGAGTGTTTATTTTAATGAGCTCCAGAGCAGTCAATAAATACATGCTGAAAATAGATACAAGTGATGATCAAAGTATGCCATCATACTTCTGTTGAAGAAAAGGTTTTATTTCATTACAGCACTGAAATATTGGCTCTTGAATATGTGAAGGGTGGAAGAAACTGCTCATTAGACATTTGGTGTATTTAATTTTCTTTCCAAGTGTAGATATACATGTCTCTAGAATATGTCAAAAAAGTAACATTTGTGGGATGTGAACAGTAATGAAAAGTGGATTTACAGTGAACAGAGAAAAATATAAGCAATGCTCTCTACGAGGTATGTGCCTGAATAGATGTATCAGATAATTAAATACTGTTGATAGTATTTCTGTAAGTTTATACCTATGCTTCCGCTCAGTCATCTGCACTTGTACTGTGGTTTTCTAGTGAAAGTCAAGAGGACTCTTTCGAGAGCAGCTTCATTACACTTTAGAGGAAGAAGACGTAATCTAAAATAGAATTTTGAAATTATGTTCAAATAAGCATCCATAGAGAAAACCACAGATGAGAGCTCATATTAGGCAGTAAGTATCATCTTCATAGAAAGTGGCATGTGGATTTTGATGCTGGCAGCTGGCTGATGCTGTGAGTTGCAGGGGCAAACTCTTATCTTGCCTATAGACAGGCAAGCATTGGCAAACAGTACATGGTGCTGTGGCCAGCGGGGGATCAGGGGACTCCACGTAGGACCACTTTTTCTTCCCTTAAGAGCTGGGCTAATTGGAAGGTTATTGATGAAGTAGGTTTAAGTGCTCCATTAATTTCCAGAAGGCTAATGAACACAACAGACATGGACTGAATACTTTCTGAGTGCACACTGTTCACAGAATCACAGTCCTGTTATTAAGTAAGCTTTAAGTGTTCTTAAGTGAGCCCTTGTCTTCATTTTTCCAATTTTCTAATGGCCAGTATTCTCTGTTGTTTAATTACAGTCATAGGTGAGATGGTGTATGATCCTTACAGTCATTTCTTATTTCTTCTTCCTAAAATTCTTTAAAATAGCAGTTTTTCTGAGTATTCTATTTTTTTAATCTGAGGAATCTGGAGAGTTGTTGCCTTCAAAAAACATGTTTCTTAGAATTTAGGTCACTGTTATGACAGTGTTTGATCCTAATCACCTTCATATAGGTAGGCCAAAGCTATCTGAGATGCTTTGCAGGACACTGAGATAGGCTGCAGGAGACCTTGTCTCTTCAGGATTGGCAGAATGCACATCCTAGGAACAATATACAAAGATGTATCAAAAAGCAATGGGAAAAGATTCAGTGTTGAAACACTCCAAGCCTATGGATCCATTTTAAATAAATATATTCTGCCTTTAATGCTATTTTTAGGTAACTGAATAACACCCTCATGGTTTTCATGTTTAATTCCTTCTGTGTACTCACAATCCTTTGCTCGCTGACCAGCACTTATTCTTCTGCTTATATCTAATTCATTTAAAGCTCTCAATCTGAATTCATTCAATGACACTTGAAAAAAAAAGGTTACAGGTTTTTTAAGCTTGTCTAAGAGCCGCTAGTACAATGATCAGCAGAGAACTCTGTATGCCACACAGCTGTCTCCCACATCTGCTATTTACGTGCTAGAATCACCAGCTTGTCAGAAGTTGCTTTAAACAAACCAACTAATTACTGGGAACTGTAAATGCAATGACTTTGAATGAGGCTTCACTAGTTCTTTTCTTAGTTAAAAATATTGTGCAATATAAGTGAATAATGCAATTAAATTATGTAATTTAAATTCATATTTGGATTTGAACTCTAAGTTTCTTCATGATTTGGTGAGCCATCTCAATTGGTTTTAGTTTACTTCATCCATTATGAGTTTGCATAGCTATGGTGAACTATTAGATGAAATGTCATTGTGTCTCTCTGGAGAAGTAACTCTAGTCCCCCGAGTCTCAAATTGTTCATCTGCACAATATGTATACCATATGGTATATAACTAACAAATTGATTCATTAATAGAAGAAAACCAATATAAATCTGAAAAAAAAACAAAGCCCAAAAACAAACCAACAAAAAACCAAAAACACCACAACAACCACAAAACAAATCAAAACCAACCAAACAAAAAAACTAAGTTTCAACTTTGAAATATATTCCAACAAACTTCACAGCACCCTGCTGGGGAGAGAGGCTGAAAATTGATATAATGGATAAAGAGGATCTAAATGCGTTCACTTAAGTTAAAAGTAGTTCTGTGCAGGTGAATGGCTATGTCAGAGCTTCAAGGTAAGCATAAATTCATAGTGAAGTAGTTAAAGTAAGCCAGATCTGCTCCACTGCTTGAAATGCTCTGATGGTTCAGAGGAATAGAACAGGAGTAAAGTACAGCAAAAAGTCACTTTCCAATGTCCAGACAGAGGTTAGAAAAGACACAGCCTACCTGGAGATGAATCTGGTGAAGAATTCAAAAGAAAGACCTAAAGAAAGTCTAGGGAAAATGTGGGCCCAGTGCCAAGTGGTTCAGGGGACCTGGTGACAAATGAAGAATGTTTAAGTACTCAGTCTTCATCACCTCGGTCTTCACTGGCAAGACTGACTTTTGGAAATGTCTGAGATCAGAGGGAAGGTCTGAAGCAAGGAGACTCACCCTCTGTGGAGAAGGAGAAGGCTGGGAAATGGTGTCCCTGTTCATGGCAGGGGAGTTGGATTAAATGACCTTTAAGGGTCCCTTGCCACTCAAACCATTCTATGATTCTATAAACAATGCGTTCATATCTCTACCTGAAACACAGACAAGTTCAAATTCACTGTTTGAGCCCATATGTGGGCAAAATAATTTCAAATCCTTACAAGACCTCAATACCCTCTTGATGTGGTGGAAGGCACACGGCCATGTGCCAGGATTGTGTAATCCCTAGATATTATTTATTGGGGATTGTGTTACCTTAGATCATACCTTCCTTACTATGGTCTCATTTCTTCATTTTGCCCACAGTTTTCTCATCTGCCTTTGGGAGTGAGGGGGTTAGTGGACTCTAACACTTCTTTCATTAAATGATATCTTTTATGAATCCAAAGGACTTCACTGAGATTTGAAGTTTGCAAAGAAGCACTCAATCTAGTGCAGACTACATTGCTAACTCTTACTACCAAATGGTACTTAGGACAACGATAACCTATAGCAGTCACAAAATGCCTGTGAAAATTACACTTATAGTTCAGGTCATGTGAAGCAATTCAGGAAAGAAATTAGCTCAAGGAATGAAGATTCAATCCTGTTAGAATACTGCATGTTACAACATGGAACGGGGGAGTGCCACTTACTTACACCAGTGTGCAACAGCCCTGCTCTTGAATAATTCTGTTGGCCTTTGTGTATTTTGTTCTTCTCTAAATTTATGAAACCTTCTCATCAGGATGTGCCTATGATATGTTTTAGAACATGTGTAGTAAATACTCAAAACCCTTCTTTGTGTGCTGGGAGGCAAGAAGAATTAGATCAGGAAAACTTTGTCCTTGACATTGGCAAAATTGTGTTTTATAGCACTGGAAAAGCAATTCATAACATACCTGAAAAAAAAAAAAGAACACCCAGCATCCATATAAGCAAGATAAAAAAAGCACTCAGAAAATAAGTTTGAAAATGACACATTTTTAAAAAACAAATTGCAAATTGGTAGTCAAGGCAGACAGGGAACGGCAGTGGAAAAAAACAGATGACCAGGAGGGCTTACTGTAACATTTTGTGTGAATTACAATCAGTATAACTTATTTAAAGACTTTGGAAAGAAAGGAAATCTTTTGCCTGAATTCTTATTAAAAAATCCATGTCCTATTTGTCAACAAAACAACTGAATAGGGTCAAATAAATTGAACCTGATTTTGTTTTGATCTGAGAGGCCAGATGATTTCTTGCAGAGAACTTTGTGAAGGTGAAGTAGAGATTCCTGAGAAGACTAGTGAATCATCAGAGAATTACTGATAAGGAGATGTCCATGTGGGGTAACCTCAGAAGCAGATGTAAGTCCATGCTCTGCAGATGGGAATTTCTCATGCAAGGCACTGGATTCCACATTTGGTCCCACATAAACTACAGTTTTCACCAGTATTTGAAAACTTTGAGTATAGACATCTGCTTTATTTATCAACTTGTTTAATTGTTAGTGTGTTCAACTCATTTGTCTTCAGAATAATGTCTCTGAAGTGTCACCTAGGAATTAGAAATAGAACTGTGACTTTGATCAAAGAACTGTATTTACATTTTATTTCATTTACCCATAACTGAAAAAGCAGCCAGGTAATCCTGTAGCCAGACTGGTTCTACAGCCTTGATTGCCTACAGCTCTGCTTTACAGAAGTGCTCAAGTTCCTTTACCTTTGACTTTCCTAGATTATAATTAAGCTGACATTTTATCACTTCCTTATATCTCTTGCAGCACAGAATCCTCTCTAAGCTAAGTCTCCTAGTTCTTGTTGTATTTTGCCATATATTCTTGGTTTATATGTCAACATATCTGAAGACAATCAACTTTCTTGTGTTTGTTTTCACATAGTTGTTTATTGACAGAACACATACACAAATGCACACATGTGCCATGGCCAAAAATAAAGTTCTTGCAATGTAGCATGTAGCTGTCATTGAGGTCTTAAAGGAGAGAGATCTCTTCTTCTCAAACATCTTCTCCATCATGTTCTGAAAATACCACCTGAGGGAAAGCTTGTCTAGTAAAACCTTCTGAAATTGAAAAAATAGAGGTCATAAACCCAAACTTAGATACTGTTATTCAGCTGTATAAACCTCACAATTATAATTTTTTGCTATTACAGGATTCCCAGCAGGAGAACTGCAAAAGCCCTTCTTCTGGGGAACAGAGTATCCTAGGTAAGTACTATACCAGGGAACCTCTTATACCTGGAAATGGGGAAAAATAGGTAAAGGTATTAGAAATGCATATAAACAAAGGGGAGATCATAGAGAAAAAAGCTATCCTACTGAAGACAGTCAATAGGTTGAGCATGGTTATACTGTAAGTGTGCAAAGAGCTCACTCCTTGGCTTGTGTGTTCTTCCCTTATGTACCCCAATTTTACTATTGAAAAACCAGACTTAGAAAACTACTGCTCTGTGCAATAACTTTTCTTACCCTTGGGAGCAGAATGTGTTGCTGTTGTCTTAAACTGATGACTGATTTCTCACAGGAATTGCTAATTAAGTGCACCTGAGTGGAAGTGTTTCACTGCTATAGGATGCAGATGCAGCAGTGTGCACATGGCAGGAATTAAAAGGAATGGTAAATCAAGTAACTAACACTTCTTGAACAGAACTGAATACCCCGAGAAGCCTTTTATTATCAGTTTATTGCTCCATTTCTGCTAATATCTAAGATTAACAGTAAGTCTTCTTCTGTGTTTGCTAAAGTGCAGGAGAAAATCTCCACCTGTACAAGCGATTGCCTGAGAACCCGTGTGCTTCTATAGCTGAGGAAGACTAATTATAAGTCATATATATTTAATTTTGAAAAATGACTGCTTCAATGCAGTCCAATATCTTCCTATTTTAGGGAAGGATCAGACCAAGAAGAAGTCTCTGACAGCAGTTTCTGAAAGTTATTTTGCAGTTATACAAAGTCAGCTACTACTGAAACATATCCTTCACATATCTTAGCTAAAAAAAGTAAAATAAAATTAAACTTCTAAAACATTCTGAATTTGACATCTTCTAGCCTGGTTGTGTCCATGTAAACAGGAAGTTTTGCAGTATATGTAGAGAGAAACATTCAATCTAGGATCAAATGAATTTGTATCCATGGAGAATTCTTATGAACCAGATGTCTTTGTAAGTGTTAACTGGGGATAGAGAGAAGCACTTTCTAGTTAAGGAGAACTTATCTTCTGCTGTGGTTATTGCAGGCCTTTTTCCAGCTTTATTTTTTGAAGAGGTTTTTCTGTACCCTGACCTTCTGTTACACCAGTAGAATTGAGATTCTTTCAAAGAATTGTATTTTGCTCATTTTTCTTCTTAAAGGTTACCTTAGCTTAAATTGGTTTTGCTTGAGTACATATCAAAATGAAATTTAGTAAACAAATGTAGCTGTTTAATATCAGACAACAGATTGCTTTTGTCCTTGAAATATTCCAGATCTGTCTTCTGTCTGCTTAAAAGAAATAGTACATAGCACTAGAACAACAACAACAACAACAACAAAAACCATCAAAAGGTCATCAGCACTTGCTGGAAAACTTATTTAGCAAATATTTAACATTTAGTGCAGTTTTAGTGTCCAGTTTCAGCATAAGCACTATAAAAGAGCTGCATCTATTTGTATAAAAGGAAGTTAAATTGCCACTTTAGATCTGGGTACCCAAAATAAAATGCTATTCAAATGTCATTATTCATAGTTATGAGCCTTCTGTGCCAGATATATTGAAATATATTGAAAGGGAAACTGCTTTAGCAGGTGGGGATGGACTGGATATCTCCCGAGGTTCTCTTCCAATCTCTATGATTCTGTGATTATGTGAAATAGAGACATCAGGCTGAGGCAGTAACTTCCTTATAGCTCTCAGAGCCTCTCCAGTCCCAGAACGTTCCCCTCCAATATGGTACCTGTTGAGCTTCATCTAATCCTCTCCATCTCTGTCTGGCTATTTCCCAAAAGTGAAGAGCATGAGTGGACCTGGGAACGCTTTTTACAAAACTGTTGTTGAGCTGGACAAAATTCTGAAGGGGGCTCATAGAAAGAAAGGACAAAATTCATTCCAAACCTCAACACATCTTTTGGGGCTGGGGAAAGGTGTTTCTGGGCACCGGTCTGCTGCTTTTGCCTGCCGTCTATCACTGAATAAGATGCAATTAGTAACAGGGCTCATTGGTTCTTCTTGACCTCTTTTCGGGTTTCATGACATCCTTCAGCTTCCAAAGATCCCATGTAACTACTCTACTTCAGATGTGGAAAATGAGTCTCTAATTAGCACATTTACTACAGATCATTATCACTGTGTGCTACACAAGATTGCAAATTTGTCACATAAAAGGGCAATATTTTCATTGCTGAAATGTGTAATTTTAACCAGCATTTTTTAATGAAAGTTCACAATAGTAGTGGGGGAAAAAACAGTAGGGAAGATTTTATCACATGAAAATTACATTTCAGGAAAGAAAAAAAAAAGTGAAGAATTGCCATGGGAGTAGGGAGAATTAAATCACATAATACTTTCTGGGTATGACTGAGATGAGCAATTAGTGTGCTATGGATCATTAGGTCCAGTAATAACATGTTACTTCAAACTCCTCAACCTTTCTTCTGTTTCAATACAATCTGTTAGAAATACTCTAAGCTACTTTGAAGTATGGCATCTCTATATCCAAAATAATTCAAATCACAAGGAACAACTTAACAAATGAAAGACACATTTAGTAGAAAACTCTCCCCTCCCCCATTATCCACTGCATTTGATATCAGACAACTGGACCTTTCATCCCTATTTCTTCAAGTTGCATGTTTAATCTAGTATAACAAGGGATTTTTATTTTTATTTTTATTTTTTTGTCAATCAGGAATACAAAATATTTTGGCTTATTCTTGTTTTCCTGTGCATTAGATGTAACTGCAGACCATGTCTTTTCCTATGCAGGTGCACAGAAATTATATAACTTTTTCTTTGAAAACTGAAAGGAGATACATTTAATGCTTTACAAAGTTGATAATTTGCAAGTCTGTTTGTTGCATGCCAATGAAGAGTGATTTGAGCTGGCATTACAGAAGCCCTCTGTAGTGCTTGATCTATGTTTTTTTTTTTTCGTGACTACACGAAGAGAATAATTCCACATATAACATTGTTCTGGTCTCAGAATATAATTCATGCATCAGCTGAAGGAGACATTCTGAACATTACTGAAGGAGACATTCTGGAGCTCAGATAGAAGAGATTTGGTTAGTAGAGTGAACCACCGCAATGCTTTTTAAAATTTGATGTTGAAGATTGCTTTTAAAGAAGGAAGAGTTTGACCTTCAGACTTTCAACAATATTAAGTCAAAATTGTGCAGCATGATTTTTAGTCCTATTTCCACTCACCCCTCACAATTTTAGTATTGATCTTTCCCGACATAGAGAACTGTTTGATCTCTTATCTTCTGTACTTTGATGTTCATGAGTATAGATACTATCTGAGGAAACTTCTTTGCGTTACAGGTCGTTAAGTTACGGTGCCATAGGAGTAATTGTTGGCCATGAATTTACTCATGGATTTGATAGTAATGGTGAGTGTTGTCCATATGTCAGTAACTTTTATTTTTCTTACGGAGTTGACAGATTTGTGAAAATGCCAGAAAGATCATTTGTATATGCTTTAGCTCTTTCATTATTTCTTCTTAACAGTGCTGAATTTTCTGAAAAGAATTAAGGTTCTGCTGCATTGTTCAAGCTGATAAATTCCCTATATATATAATTTCTGTAATGGGAAGCTAAGAACCTGGCCAAGGGGCAGTAGTTTGCCCAGAGAAGAAAATCTTAGGTTCTTGCTCTGACTGGCTGGAGAGATGAGATGCTCTTCTAAAAATGAGATGGAACAAGGACCCAAGGCTGAATTTTCCATGAGTCACTGCTGTAACCACCGGTCTATGGAATGAGACATATGTATTCTCCTTGCTTTCTTACTCCCATATATGTAGTTCAGATGTTCTGGTTCTGCTCCAAACCCAAAATGCAAATTTCAGAAGTTCCCATGACACAGATATTTTTTTTTTTCTTCTTTTGCTTAGTTTAACTTTTGCTTAGTAGTAACTAGTAACTAGCAGTAACTAGTAACACTAGCAAAGAATGACTTGAGCTGGTATTACAGAAGCCCACTGCAGCCTTTAATCTATGTTCTTTTTCATGACTGCGCTAAGACAATATTAGAGAATAGACTAGTCATTATCAGGTTTGCAGAATCAAAGGTCAAGGAAGAAAAACACAATTATATTTACAAGAAAGCTCTTATATAATTTTAAAACATGCTATAGAACTCATTAATAATTACTATTTTTTTCTACAACTGAAGAATAGAATAACAAATAGAATCCATGCTGTTTACTACTAAGTTGACTGAAAACAAGATTTTGCCTGCTGATTTTAACTATTTTGTATACCACTCATTCTTGTGCAAGTGCTGGATTCCAAAACTGGGAAAGAATGTTTTGCTTGTTAGTTTTTGTTTTTATTGTTTTTGTTTGCTTGCTTTTGTTTCGCTTTGTTTTTTTGCTAAAAAGCTTGTTTTCTTTCTTTAATTTGAAGGTCGGAAATATGACAAAAATGGAAACTTAGACCCTTGGTGGACAACTGGCTCTGAAGAAAAATTTAAAGAGAAAACAAAATGCATGATTAATCAATACAACAATTACTACTGGAAGAAAGCTAGCTTACATGTTTGTAAAACACCAGTGATTGAAAGCACTGGTTTATTTTATTTTATTTTTTTTTCCTTAAGCTATCTGTTCATAAATGCAAACATATTGAGATATTGGCTACTGCCTTCCTTTCTCACAACAAATCATTTTCTAAAGTGAATTACTGTGATCAAAATTGTCTGTCAGATTTGATTAGTCCAGTCAAATACCAGTACCCTTACACTGGTGACAGGGCTAAAAAGTTTCTCCCTATCACATCACATTGGAAACAGAGGCAAGAAGATGAAGCCACTCGGCAGAGCTGGTCTAATTTCTGTGAGCATGTTGATTGTCTTCCAAAGATTAGATCAGTAATGAAAACTGAGCAGCCACTCTTTTTAGAAAGAAGAATATAATAGCAAGTATTATATACTCCTTTAGAAATTCTTGTTATTTGTTACAGCTTTAGAAGAATTTACATAAACCCTACTTTATTTCACATTCAACTCTTACAGTTTCTTTCATGTGTGCACACAGACCCAAATGTAGGGAGTACTATAGCAGAAACTCACAGAAAATGCTTAAGAAAGGAAGTGCAAGGAAATTGTTTCTGTTTCACTGTCTGTCAGAGATACAGTCTTCTCTGAAAACGAGCAACTTATGTAAGTGTCCCAGATTATGAATAAACAGGATAAATTCTAGGCCTTCTGAAATCAATTGCTAGAATTCCAGTAACATTGCCTGGGGCATGATTTTAATCTTTATTTTCAGGACAAAACACATTTTCGCCCCTCTACTCAATATCATCACCTCTACTTACATCCCAGAAGCATAAATGCAATAAATTCTTTGCCTTTCAGGAACTGAGATGTTGTACTGAATGCTTAGCGATATTTTTAATACTTTCCCCAGGCTGTTTGTATTAGTCTCAGAGGCAATGAGACCATACTGTAGTCCAATTTGAAGTCCATCAACTGAGAGCTGAAATAGCTCATGTAAGGTAACTTGCAAATAAAAATTCTCAGGCTTGCTCCTGAATATCAATAGGAAAAGAACTATCAATACAAAAATATCACTTAGAGGTCATCCAAATCTTCCCAGAGAAAATGACTGTCACTATAATGCTCCTGTCTTTGGCTCAGCCGTCAGCCTTATTTTCTACAGGTTCCTCTTGGTGTATAGCTGAATTTTTTGCACCACCACCTTGGAAGCTGGTGGATGGGCTTACAGAGAGATTCTGTTACCCACAGCCTCATTGTCTGTAAGGTTGTTTTCTCCTATTTCTGTGAAATAACCTATAGCATGTTTTAGAGGACAGAAAAAAAAAATCTTGATATTTTCTGCTGTGTTTTATAGATTCTGAATGAAGAGGTATGCATGCAAAGGGCTTTTTTTCCTGCCAGTTATTTACATCAATATTCATATATTCTGGTTTTTTACTCCTGTATTGTACATTTTAAATATTTTACATGAATCAAGAAACCTATTTACTCTTCCTCCTTCTCATTCAGTTTACAATAAAAATGTCTCCAGAAAAGAAGAGTAATGAAAGAAAAAGTGGATATAGAAATAGCTTCAGAGTGCAGTAATGACATAAAGTCATCTGATTAAATAAAAAACTTATCTTGGTCCCTGAGCCCTGTCATGAACTGTCTATACACTGTAGTCTCAGAGCTGCCTGAGATCAACAGAAAGACTTCTTCCACTTATTAAAATGACCTTTGGCTCACATGCCGCTGCAGGATTGCTCTCATCTTATGCTCTAAATCAGTCTACTTCACAAGATCACTGAAAGAAAAGTGTACAAGGATGTAGGCCAGAAAAAAAAAAAAAAAAAAAAAAAAAAAAAAGAAAGAAAAAAAGAAAGAAAAAAAAAGAATTTATATATTTGCATATTCCCTGGTGTCTTTTCTCCTTATTATCTCTCTCCCATCTCCACTCCAGCCTTCTGGATGGATGGACAACAAGTAGGAAAGGAGCTGCACTTTCCACTTCTGCTTCCATTTCCCCTTGTTATATCCTTACCAGGTGCCAAGCATGATGCCTTGGTTCTGGCCTGGGTGCTTGCCTGCATAAAGTGGTGATGCTGTATTCATGTACCCTGACATGCCATGGACTCACTGACTTTTTCTACCCCATTTTCTTCTCTTCTGCAAACATGAAACAAAGCTGGTTACTGAACCCATCCCCTCTACACTCATCCCCTGAGGCATGGGAGAGTCTGTCACTAGAGGATTTACAGGCAAGCATTGACCTTCAGTGCTTAGCTCAAAACTGTCCTCAATTATATTGTTCATTTTAGGCACAGTAGAGAGTAAAACTGCTTAATTACAAATACAGCCTGGTAGCACCAAGACCCTCTCTGCTGGGTGATCAGAAGTAATGCTGTCCTTGCAGAAATGAGGAGCTCTTCATGATGTTATTGCATTTTCTCATACCAGGAGACTGACTTTTTCAGAAAGTTCAGATACTCAGAATATATTCTTGTTTCCATTACTTTTGCTCTTGGAATGAATAATACGGAAAGCAGGATGAATCTTCTTTACAGATATTTTTGGAGCACCGAAAATACTATCAATTTCAATTCAGTCTCTGACAGCTATTTTAATTATGCTATTTTATGTTATGACTTAGAAGTTATTTTAGCATTCCAGTAGTATATAAAATTTATGTAAAGAAACAAACATAACCTCTTAGATAAAAGTTTAAGAAAGGGGCTACTGGATCTCATGTGTAACCAGAGAAAAACAGTCATTGGAGTAAATTAATTGATGCTCAGACCAAAGACCAGGAATGGGATTTTTATGTGCATCTCCTACATTTTGTGCTGTAGAGATCAAGGCCCTGAGTCAGGATAACTTTTCACAAATAATTATCTACCGACAGTATTCACATTTAAAACCAGTTTTTTTAACTCGAGATATGGTGCTTGAAACTGTCTGAAGTTGTTCTTGCCTTCCTTTATTTTTTTACTCTGTCTCTTGAAGTTGATCAAGAAGGAAGTTCAGAAACAGGTCAAACGATGGATGTCTTTTCATTCTGCTAGGTAAATGGCAAGAGGACCTTGGCAGAAAACATTGCAGATAATGGAGGTTTGCGAGAAGCTTTCAGAGTAAGTACATGAAAAATATGTGGAACACATTATTTGAAAAGAACAGAGAAAGTTATACCCATGTCACTGAAGGGCACTTAGTACATCTCTTTCTAATCAGGCATACAGGAGATGGATTAGAGAAAAGAGAGGAGGAGAAGAGGAGCCTTTACTGCCAGGCCTTGACTTCACGCACAACCAGCTTTTCTTTCTCAGTTATGCTCATGTGAGTAGTACAGATGTTTTTAAGAACCCATCTATGGATGGCACAGACTCCTTTGCTTCAACAATCTATACCAATCAGACTCTGAATTTTAAGGGTATGCTTAAGTTTTTCTTCTGCTTTGTACAGTGTTTTCTCATTGCAGCTCTCTTCCTTCTTGCTGCTCCCATGCAGTGCAAAGGTTATTTTGCACATATTGTCTCTACAACCTCTTTCGATATTAGCATCCTGCTTTTCTAGTGCTTACAATAAGCAGCATTTTATCACTGCTTTCCACCAGTAGTCTATCCAACACAAATTCCTGGTGCAAGTGTACTACCACCATTTATTACTGAGCATGTTGTTCAGTGAAACTAAGCAGAAATGTGGAAAGTCTTTGTGGTATTTTTTTTTCCCCACATCTTTGTTTACTGTACACTAAATGCACAGTGGTATAACTTTGATAGAGGATGTGTTTTTAAGAGAATAAGTAGAACAAAGGAGAGAATCAGAAGTGATTTATCTGTTTAAAAGAATTGGATCAACTCCTTGAGCTAAAAAATTGCTCTAACCAGCAGAATGAATGAATCATCTGAAATTAAGAAACAGGACTCAATGCAACCAGTGTCAGTCTTGAACCAACCCAGCTGAAAATCATTTCTCCTATGTCAAGAGTCAGAGTAGCAGTGTACATACAGGTCTATGACCACTTAGGTTTGATGGTATTAACTGATAAAAGGACTGTGTTTGGGTATTTTATATTGAAGATCATATATCCCATGGTTGGTCTGGCTTAAAGGATTTTGTTGATGGTAAACACTGATCAGTGGGGACTTAGATAAAGTAAAGGCTGGTAAATTGAGTTTTTCAATGCATAAGAGCATAAGAGTGATCATTCAGCTGTGCTAATAGTTTCTTTACCTTGCTTAGTGGCTGGTTACCTTTGCGCCAAATGTTCTATTAGGAATTGGGAACTGGAGACCACTGATAGAAAGTTGAAGGAAATGTCATTTCAAAAGAAACCACCATTTCAATATGGGACAAATGTCAGGTAATACAGATGCAATTCTAGAGATGAGAAGCATCATTACATGCACCTTTGTGCATTACGTGGGTTTGAAACAAAAAAATATACTTAGTAATTATTAAAATGGGAGGTGCTCCCGTATCTGAAAAGCTGAAAAGCAAACTGCAATTAGGAGTATCTCAAAAACAGAGAAACGGCAGAGTGCTTATGGCTAGATGGTGGGAATGAGTGGGTGGAAAATAACAGCAGGTGGAGACTGGATCCATTAAGGGATTTCAAAAACAAGGGAATATATCAGGAGAGCAAAGAAAAGGTAAAACAAAAAGAAGAGTTAGTGTTGTCTTTCCATTTTGCACATTCTGTAAGTAACAAGCATACTGAAAACTGACATTACATTCTGCTTTACTTACAAATTTACCCCATATAATATACCTATTTCTTCTTTTTATCTTTTATTAGGTAAGATGCAACTCGTTCAGATCAGAGTCTGCAAGAGAACAAATATATATTGGAGCTCACAGCCCTCCTATGTTCAGGTAGTGCAAATAATGTATTCACTCAGTATATATACAGAATCAATCACTGCAGCACACAAATGCAGAAATTTAGCATGTTAAGAGGAGTTTAAGTGCAAACAAAATCAGACTGTGCTTCTGGTCTAGACTGAAAGTCAAGTGTTTTTATTAGCTTATATTCTGCTATTACAAATATTCTGTAAAAATGAGAAGCTTGCATCTACCTTCTTTGAACCAGAATAATCATTTGAACCAGAATAATCATAGCATTTGAACCAGAATAATCTCTGATCCTTGTGTCATTCTATAATCAAGCCCTGAATATAGGAAATGTCTTTTCTATCACTTTTCTTTTCCTATGCAATTCTAGATCAGATAACAATGAATATTAGGAAGATTCTTGATTTAGTCTGCCTGAGTTGAGTAAAAGTTTTCAAGAGAGTGCCTTGAATTATATTGATAATATACAGGTAGAAATGCAAAGCAAAACATGTTCTGTAGGTTCAGTTCAGGATTAAGTTCAGCTCTTCAGTTGTCCTTCAAGAGACACAATTTTTGAAAGAGCTGCAGTTATCCAGCTTAACAGCTTGTCAGCATCTTTGCCCATGGTGCCTTCAACAGGTTCTCATGATCACTGAACATCAAGAAGAGGCTTAAAGACTACATAAGAATTATGAAGCCATTTTATTTCTCTGCATCTCCACAGTTTGCATAACCAACAGCAAGCTGTTTCTGCTGAGATTAATGCCTAACTACAAACTGTGTCTTTGCCCTCAGTCATGTGGCTATGTTACTTCTTTATTTGGGGGAAAGATGTTAATTCCACACACTGATATATAGTGAAAGCATCTCCAGTACAGTGGATTAGTTGCTTTCTGGAAATTCCTACCATTTTCTACTGACAAAAAAGGGAACTGGGATATGAGCATCCTTTGCCCCAGTTCTCTCTTGGTAGAAGAAAAATAGCAACACTGCCTTCACATGGGAACTGTGAGGTTGCTTCACAGACTGAAAGGGACAGTTAGTCTTATATATTACCTAGACACAGTCG
Source organism: Lagopus leucura (assembly GCF_019238085.1). Classification (NCBI taxonomy): domain Eukaryota; kingdom Metazoa; phylum Chordata; class Aves; order Galliformes; family Phasianidae; genus Lagopus; species Lagopus leucura. The sequence continues at coordinate 61,182,045 of NW_024962262.1, forward strand.
CATCTAAGTTAGAGATATAAACACTGTATATGTAGCACATCTTGGGGTACTTGTCAACAAGAATGAGTTAAGAAATAATGAAACTATGAACTTGTTAACAAGAATTTAATATAAGGTAGCACTGCAGATGACAGTGCTTGCTCTTGGCAGACTTCTTTACTGCACATTTGCACTATTGCACCTTTGTAATCCTTGCCACTTTAGTTAAGGTAAAACAAATGTGATATACAGATCTGCATGCCTTTTAACAATTGAAAAATGCTTCACATCAGTGAAAACTGAAATATCGAGCTGATCTTCAGCCTACAGAGTGGTATTTTCTATAATTCCCACACTATCAACTTTTGGTAAAATAACTATTTTTTGGCTTTTAGAGACCTCAGATTTATTTACCTTTCAGTATATACTGAATCATCAGGTAGCTACATTCCCATGAGATAGTACAAATCATAAAATATAAAGGGGAGCCTGAGGATAAGGCATTCATGAGGAAAAATTCATATTTAGCTGAAGGAATCAAGTTATGGAAGAAAATTACAGAGATGATCAGATGAATTTTGAGTCAGAAAGTATAGACAAATCTTTCTCTTAGTTTTTATGTGAGATACTCAGAATACTTCCATTTCAGACTCAGAGAAACCTTGGTGCTTGTCTCTTCTTCCAAATTATATCAACTGTGCTAGTATTATCCACTTGCCCCAAGTTCCTTCATTTAAGTCACAAGACCACTGTGACCACAACAGCAGTATGGCATCTTTCCAAATTGACAATTCTTGCTATCCAAAAAAGCTCAAACAACCCTTTGCAAATAATTATAAAATGTAATCACGTAAGAAGATAGAAATAAATATGTATCTTCAGCATAGATATGTGCATCTGAGCTAGTCACCCCCACTTCTCTTCATGCTCCAAAAAGAATGGGCATTTGGAAGGTATATCTTACCATCTTGAAAATAAAAAAAGCTACATTAAATGGCTTTGCAAGTGAGCCTTTCTGTTAGCAGTCAAGGAAGCCCAGAGTGATCCTTTCAGGGGAAGGTGTCTGCTGCAGTTCAATGGAATTAAATCCAGACAGCCCACTTCTGATCCCATGACTAATGTGTGGCAATGTCAAACTTGTTTTGAACTGAAGTTCCAAAGTGAAGTCTACAGTGTTCTTGGAATAATACCCACCAGGTTCAGTAGCAGTTATGGATAAGAAGCTCTTGCTTTTACAGTCCCTGAATATGTATTTGTGATGTTTTTATGGTAAACCTGTTCCCCCAAACACATTTTGTAATTCTCCCTACAAAATTGACCTTTAGATATTTTGCACCAGCTGACTGCAAATTTTCATACCCACAGAAAGTCTAATCAATGTAATAAGAATGTAATCAATATAATAAGAATGTTTTCTACCTTGCTGAGCTATCCTGAGAAGCTGATTGTCCAAAATGGAGAAAAATGCCTTCCCACTGCATAGCAAAGAGTAAGAAATGCATACAATTAGTATCTCAGTAGATACTTTTCTGCTTTTAGCTCAGGATGCTGTTTATTTTCATACCATTTCAAATTTAAGGTTAGTAAATTCCAAGATGCTTAAAAGCATGCAAAAAAAAAAAAAAAAAAAAAAAAAAAAAAAAA
>NW_024962262.1:61183767-61203682 GCF_019238085.1 Lagopus leucura
TCTATTTTCTTATTTTTTTGTTTTTTTTTCTGTTTTTTTTTTTTTTTAAAACAATTTAAAATTTATGTTTTTTAAATTACAAATTTTTTAAAACAATAAAAAAAAAAAAAAAAAAAAAAAAAAAAAAAAAATCAACAAACAACACAATCCCAATCTAGTAATGGTAAAATAATCATTTCTGACAGCATGAAATAAAACAGATGTGGAAGAAAGAGCCAAGGATGACTGCATACAAAGAAAAAGTACTTCACTTGTACCTGAAAGTGTCAATCTGCAATTCAGGCACATTGTTTGGCTTGTGTGAGGTGAAGAGGCACTGTTCTTTCAGCAACATGCCATTGTGGGATGGAAGCAAGAGAGCTTGGGAGCCAGTCAGGATGGAAGCCTCAGAAAATGAATTTCCGGAATATTAGAGGAGCTGAGATGCCCAAGGATGAGATGCTACCCCAGCTTCATGCTGTAAAATCCCAAGGAGATGGTTTGTGTGCATGTTGTGGTCAAGGGACTTTTATGTGAACCTGGCTGGTGTGCACCAAACTGAAATAGTTCCAGCACCCCCATCGTGTGTGTTCACATGCTCTGTATTCTGGGTGCAGCAGTTTGGCAGGTGCTGGAAGAAGAGTTCCATCACACAAGGCTATCACCGGTCTCCCACCTTTCTCACCAACAGTCCCATTGGAAAATTCTCTAAATGACATACTAGCCACAATTTGCAAACACAATGTGCAATTGTTTTTGGTTGACATTCCAGCAAAATAAGATACTTCTCAAAGCACAGAATAAAACAAGATTGTCTTTATGTTAACTTTTTCTGGCAGTTCTCCCAAACGTCTATTTTTTATTTCTGGAGAAATGACATGGGAAGCCTGAAAATTCCCCCTGAAGTGAGCATGTTGAAATACTTACAAGTGTTTAAGGTCAGATAGCCTGCCTGTCAACCATTTTTTCTCTTTGCAGAGTTATTGGAGCCATGAGCAACTTTGAAGAATTCCGTAAGGCTTTCAACTGTCCGGTAAATACAAGTATGAACCGAGGGCCAGAATCTTGCCGGCTGTGGTAGGCGTCCCTTCTGGATCTTCTGTCTGCAAGGGTCTGTAATGTGAACTGCTGTGCCTGAGCTCAAGCTCACTGTAAAAGTTTCAGAAGAACACTCTGCAGTCTGCAGAGGTGTTACTTCAAATGCGTCTTCCTCATCCACGTGGATGAACTACACGGACACTCCTTTTATCCATGAAACTCCTCCTGTTCATCTGCAGTTACATTGCTGTTGATGGATAAATTACCAAGTCCAATTCCTGATTCATATTTGAGCAAGAGGTAAATGCTAAAATGCAGTTTCAATCTATTGCTCTGCAGGGTGGCTATGCAGAATGCTCCCGTATAGAATTTGCTCTTTCTGGATGAAGAAATTAATGAGATTTGCTATAAAGGCAGCTCTGATATGCTGCATGAGACAGCAGTTTCATAACTTAAACTGTCACTGCCTAGCACTCCATAAATGGTCTTGCATGATGTAAGAGCCCAGCAGAGGGATTTCCCAGCACCATGATGCCCAGAAATATTACAGCACTTATCCCTATTTACAGTGTAAGCATTTATTTTTCCCCCAAGAGGTAAATTTGCCTCGTGTTGATGATGGCTTTGCCTACATCTATTTTTAAGCCTGAAAGAGCTTAAATTTTAGGGTGTCTTAGTGTCTGCATCTTACAGAGGAATACAAGGACTGTATTCTGGACAGGGTAGGGTGACCTGTAGTTTTGAGGAAAGAAGAACGTGTGACTGAAAAACAGTGTCAACAGCATTTGACCTATCTGGGTCAAAAAGCCATTCTAGAAGCTGATGACTTTTAAATACAGCATATACACAGGACATTTGAATTTTTCACCTGATTACTAAAACATTTACAAAAAGAAATGAGTAAGCAAACATATTTTGTAGCAGATAAATTTGAACACAACTATTACTTAAAAGAGAAGAATATCAAAATAGTCCTTTCTTCCTCAACAGAAATACACATATTTAATTGGTATTTATTTATACCTTGTGCATTAATTCATTTTTGGATTGTGGAATCATTTCAAATGGAGAGAGGGTTTCTTTAGGATGATTGAATTACTGCAGGTCTATGTGCCTCTTTGTGTATATACTTGACATATATATATACATATATATATATACACATAAAAATTATATAAATTCTTCTATTAATTTGTTTAACATTTATAATATTGGTATAAAAATATTAATGAGATAAACTTTTTTACAAGGATTGGTCAAATATTTCCTAATAGTCTAGGTGGATGAAGGTTCAACTGTAGCTAAGTTTTTGCAAATTAAGTTAGTTCCTTCCATCTCTTTATATCATGAAAAGCTTATTTAGGAAAGGATCCTCAAACTACCTTCTAGAGTGGAGGAAGTTGACATTACTAAACTCAAGGCATCGTTGTGACTTTTTAGAATAAAATCACTATGTTTGTTGGAGATGGGATTTTCTTCTTTCAAATTTCCCCTGAAAAAAAGTCAGATTTTTTCTTAAGAGCAAATGCACAACTTCCTTCAAGTCAGTTCTGAGTTCCACAGATTATAGTTTGTCATTTGAGTTGACACTATCAATTTTTTCCTGGTGGTATTTTTCACAAAAACTATTTAGATGCTCATATTTTCATATGAACTTTCCTCAAACAAGCAGGCATGGCTTTTGTTTTTACCTACTAATGGGAAAGTTCCTTAGCAAATTGAGTGCTGTCCTGAATTCATTCCTATGAGCAATGACACTACTTGATGCTGACTGCTTTGGATCAACAACACAAAGTTCAGGAGTAAAATCCGGGCCCCATTAAAGTTAGTACCAATATGGTCGTTGTCCTCAAAAAACTCAGGACAGACACTCAAACACTTATTTCAACTTTCTAAATTACTGGCCTAGGCAAAAATGGTTTCACAACAGTCAGCTTGGAGTTTTCTAATTTTATCTCTCGGGTCAGAGATCCATTTGAAAGAGCCTCTCTCTCATGGCTATTTTCCAGTGGGAAAGATCTTGTAATTTTGTGGTTTATGGGGTTATTACTCTACACTGGATAGTGATTACTTCTAAAATGCCTTATGTTTGCAGTCTTAAATATCACCCTCACTGCGCATTACTAGGCTCAAGTCTTTCATGTTTAATACCAACTGTGATATCGATACTCACAACAGCACAAGAAACATTCAGAAATCACGACATCGTTACACGGGCAGGCACACAGCTCTTACAGTGGGCAGAGAGATGGGCTCTATGCTGTGGACATAGCAGGGACCTGAAAGGCTCAGGGACAAGGCACTAGAAGGAAGGGTGAGCATGGCCAGATTTTGAGCCCTGCTTTTGGAAGTTCAGCAGAGGCCTACGTGCTGCCTGGAAAATGAAGAGACTTTGATCCCAACATGCACATTCATCAGTAGCACACAAGTCTGGGGAATCCTTGCTATGGACTCATGTGTTCAGTGCTTTGGGCTTAGGTCTTGCCCATGGCAGCATGTGGGAAGCCAGTTCTACAACCCCTGCCTAACTGTTACCTCCAGCCAAAGAGCTGATTAGTTTACAAGGGAATCAGCTATCTACGTGACAGCTACCTTCTGCAAAGCAGAAGGTAAATAAACATATTCATAAAACTCGGTTGCCAAAGACAGGTACCTAGAACATGGTGATGATTTCTGAGGGCTCCTCTTATTGCCTCTATTTTAACGGATTCCCTGGCCCTGCTTTGTTTTCACACTGTGCCTCTTGGATCTCTGCTAGCAATGCCTTCCTGTACTGCATCTATGCAAACAGGTTCTTCCTATATGTTCTTCTCCTAGAGCTTTTAAATTGATATTTTTTTTAAATTGCCAGTAACTATTTCAACCCTTATTTCCCCTTGAGCAAAATGTTCTTTCTACTGGGTCAATAGTCTTCATATCTACTAGTGGTCAGGAGGAGAAAGATGCTATTAAAAAAGTATTTTTACCTGTGTGAATTTGAAGAGTTTTTCTCTACTGTGTAGACACTATGAAACAACACCTACTCCTCTCTCATGTTCCCTTCTTTTGATCCTGAAAATATGCAAAACTTTATTTTGGCCCAACCCTGAAAAAGTTATACCATCACCTTTCCCACTGTGAGTTATTTCCACTGATTCTGTTGTAAAAGAATAGCTTTACACATGGGTAGCTCTTCAAAAAGGCAGCTGTGCTACTCACCTGTGTGAACTGCTTAGGTATGATGTCCATCCTGGGACTTGCTGCATTATAAAGCTCTGTCTTGTGCATTGTGCAGAGGAACTTCAGCATTCTTTAAATGGGAATGCTATCATAACACTAAATGTTTGAATTATTTATAAAATAATCAGTTGATTTTATGTGTAACTTTTTCCTTTTATTCAATAAATTCCATGCATAGAAGTCCGTCTTGCAGCAATGTGATATATTTATCTGTCTCCAAATAAATATTAAGAACGTGACAACTTGAGGTAGAAAGTGAGTTAAAAGGTCTTTTGTGTTTATGCCTTTTTAATCTGGATTCTTATTTTGCTGATGACTCTACTCCTAGCTTTTCTTCTTGCATAACATGTTGACTGACTCTTTAAAAGACAGTTGTGTTAGCCAATAAAAAACAAAGTGAAGAAGAATTTTCCCGTGCATTCAGTATGACAAAAACTGCTTGGACTGTCACTGCTCAACTTTACAATGTTACTTCTGTAATATATAGTCTTTATAAAATGTAATAAAGAGCATAATGACATGGCCCCAGGTTCTCAAGGCTGCCATTATTGCTTGACAGCATAAGAATTGCCTTTTCCCTCAAAGTGACTTCCAATATCTTCAGCCAGTTTATTAAGTTCCACTTGCCCCAGCTAATTTGCTAGAGGCAATTAAAATAAATGTAGGATGAGTGGCCATGGGTGGGAGCTGGATGGTGCAGAAACTACAGATGTGTATGAATCTGAAGTGCAGATCAATGGCATCTCTTTCCAGGTGGACCAAAGGAACGGCTTTGCAGCCTTATGAACTTGTGTATGTTAAAAGTAAATGTTTGCATGGAGGAAGATGAATGAGCAGAGCAACGCCTGGGTGCAAGCATGAAACCAGTCTCAGTGTGACGGAAATATTTTGATCAACTTTCACGTAGTTTGCTGAGTGTCTTGGAAAGATTCTTTAACAATAGGTGCAGATTGCCCTGAGGAATTCAGGGTTTATCTGTTACAGCAAGATCCTGCCTCACTAATCAGACAATTTAATCCCATTTAAAATGTAGTATATATTTAAAAAAATAGAAAAGAAATTAAAAAATCCCTAGGGATTCTCCAACACAGTGCCATGTTTCATTAAATAAAACATCAAAGCTGGAAGTTACTGTGAATCAAGACAATGTGTTACATTAATTTGTGATCAAAGAAACAGATATAATGATATAATTTTAATCATCTATAAGTACAACAGCTGAAAGAGCTTTATGTACAAGGTCAGAAAAATACACAGATGCATATGTTAACTGTGGGTGTGAACTCAGGTGGAGATTTTCAAGAACATATCTGAAAAATTTATCACACCTATTTCTTCTCATTGAACTGATGAACTATGTTTAACAAAGCTCAGGGAAAGACTTCAAAGGGGATTTTAAGCCTTTTTTCACCACAAAATTTACTCAAGATATTGGTATATCTTTGAGCAATGGCAGCGTTGATTGTTTTGCAATATATGCTCCTGTTCTGAAATATGAGTAGCAGACATGTTGGTACAGAGGTCTGAATTAAGAAAATGTCATGTCCTCCTATTTCCTAACTGGGAAAATATTTAAACAAAACCAGCAAAAAAAAACCCAACAAATCTATTCCCTCCTCCCCCCTAAAAAGCCTTCCTTCTAATATATTTATATATGATGATTATGGAAAATAAATTAAATATATGTCACAGAGTGCAATTAAAACATTGCTCTTGTAGAGCAAGAAATTGACCCAGCAGGCCTGGGAAATGGTTTACAGACTTGTCAGATCATTCTTGCTGAGAGAAAAAATGGAGCATCAGAGCCCCACTGTTGTTTGCAACTGGATGCTGGGGCAAAAAGCTTGGTCTACTGTACAAGAAAGAGAAGAACAACATATGGTGTGACCTCTGAACAGGAGGAAAGAGAAACTAGAAAATCTTTTCTGCGTATATCATTAAAAGATTTTACAACATTAGTACAAGGGCACTGCTATAAAGATAATATATATAGGCACGAAGCGGAAGTCTGTAAGTCTATGTTAAGTAAGTATATATAAAAATGTCAGAAATATGAATTATTTTTAAATAAATACAGTCTCAGGGTAACACTTTGACCCCACCGACTTCATTGGGTGGTTTGTCATTAGCACTGGTGGGGCCAGAGTTTTACTTCCTCTGTACAAAAATACATAGACTTAACTGATTTAAAACTATTTGGAACACGTATTTTCTTCTTGCTAGAAAAAACATCTAGTCTTTGGGATTTTTTCTAAAACAAGGCTGCCTTTTTCACTATAGAACTGACTGTTTACCCTTATCTTGCAGGTGCTACATTTTCATTTATTTCTTTCATAAATCAGGCTCTACGAACCAGTAAAACACAATATGTCCTATCTACCTAAGTGTAAGTTTATATATGGCATTGAGGTTTTGTGGACTCCATGTTGAAACAAAAAGTCTGACTGAGGTTAAAATATCTGGTGTCTTACGCAGGAACCTTCCTCCATAGTCCACTGAATGTTTTCCAAAGGCATTAGCTAATGTTAACCTCATTTACTACATGGGGGAATATACCTGCAGAGAGCTAAAACAAATACTCCAAAGTCATTAGGCCAGGGCAAGAAGAAAACATACCCCAGAATATGAAGCAAACACCCCCCCCTTACAGAATGCATCTTCAAAACTGACCCAAGAAATACAATGCCTTGGTGGGAATGATAGATGTCCCAGCTTTACCACCCTGCTAGGTGGTATCTTTCAAACACCTTGGATGTGGCACTGACTTCAGGGACCACGCTTTCCCTGCCTCCACACCTAACCCACCTCCTCCCTGGCCAGGTTGTATAGGAGGCCCCATCATGGGGAACAAAGCCCACCCCAAGGGGAAAAAAGCACAACCCAAGGGGAAAAAAGCACCCACTGAGGGAAGAGCAGAGCAGAAGGGCTGAGCAAGAGGTACCAGAGACAGACTTAATCACATTTAGCTTCATAGAATCATTAGGGTTGGAAGAGACCACTCATCCAACCACCAACCCATCCACATCATGCCCACTAACCAAGCCCCTCAGTGCCACATACACATTCCTTGATCACTTCCAGAGATGGTGACTCCACCACTTCCCTGGGCAGCCTGTGCCACTACCTCACCACTCTTTCTGAGAAGAAATTTTTCCAACCTGAACTTCTCTGTTGCACCTTGACTCTATCCCCTCTCATCCTATCACTGTTATGTGGGAGAAGAAGCTGACAATCACCTCTGTACAACCTCCTTACAGGCAGTTGTAAAGAGCAATAAAGTCACCCCTGAGCCTCCTCTTCTCCAGGCTAAATAATCCCAGCTTTTCGGCACACCTTGGTTCACAGGAGCTCTGGAGCAAGCACTGGTGCAAGCAGTGGTGCGCCGCATAACCAGCAGCTAGAGTTCAAGTGTGCTCCTTCTCTCCCCCCCATCTCCTAACAGGTGCCAGTAAGGGAACGTTTTGCATCCCAGCCTGGGCTGAAGTGAAATCTCATGGTCTGACTACAGCCTAATAATTACTGTTTTAGGGCTGCAGCATGTGATGGAAGGGCAAAATATGGAGCCTTTGTTTAGTGAACTCTTTCATTAGTTCAGCTGGGTTTTTTCTTTGTTCTGCCTTCAGTTCAGCAACAGCCGGCAGTTTAGATCTGCTAGCAAAGTGCTCTTTGCAAGAACAACATGTGTTGAGGCAATCACTGTGTCTGTATTCAGTATGCTTATTCGGCTTTGTTTTAATAAATCCAGTAATAGGCTTTCAGAGGCAATGAAGGGAAAAGAATAATTCGAAAACAAAGCTGTTGAAAAGAAGACAATGCAGACACAGTACAGAGTGTGATTTTGGAGGTCTGTGCAGCTGTTTTATTTCTTTAGAGGATTTTAATCAACCTGTAGGGATTTTTAAAACAGTGTGGTCACGATCAGCCAGAAGAGAAAACAATGTGATGCTTTCTCTCTCTCATATTATTCAATTTTATTTTCTCCGTTTCATGTGATTTCTCCATATAGAACTGCCATATTAATTCATTTTAATTAAAAATATATCCACACTGGACTTTTGCTATAGAAGTAATTTCAGGCTTTTTGCCCACTATATCATCTAATCAAAGATATCCTAAACAATTTCAAGATTGCCATGGCTGCACCCATCCGATTGCCATCAGTGTAATGGCTTTCCCAGTGGATTGGAAAATACTGTAATTGGACAGAAGCTCATCCTTTCAAGTGGGATTAGCTGCTCTGCTGCAGTCTTCCCCTAAATTTCAGTGTCTGATGTTCTTGTCTTACTCTCTGTTTGCTTACTGTCCCTGCTGCAAAGCTACCCTCCAGTGCCACCATGTTGAGCTGGGCCATGCACACACAGCAAGGGAATGAGCATGGGAGCCTATGATTATTGACTTCAAGCTCTATGCTCCAGTATTGCTTTTACTCTGTCTGTGTTAGATGATTCAAGGTTTAGCTGAGTCTTCTCTGCCAATAATAATGGTTCTTTAATTCATTTCCTGATCCCCAGTGTTGCATGTGTTCAGCTGGAACTGAGTAGGTTTGTTCTCTGTAGAAGAGATCTCTCCCCTCCTGCTTCCTGAGTCTGAGAACTTGTGCTTTTCAACTACAAGGTATGGTTTTAAAGCTAAAGAGTGCCCAAGATTTCCTTGTTTCTGTTTCTGTGGAGTATAGATGCCACCACCAAATACAACAATTTGGAAGGAATATTTGGTTCTGAAAACAGCTGGTTTCAAAATATCTGATATTTTTAACTCATGAAGGAATTTACTAGGAATAGACGCTACAGGAACTGGAAGAGCTCTCCACGTCAAGATGAGACATAAGCAGTATGATTTTAAGTATGATAAAACAGAGAGGTTAAACTTTGACAGAGCTTGTGCATGTTTAAAAGTAAGGGTTTAAAAGATGTTCTTGCAAGATAGAAAAAGGGAGGAAGTGTTAAGAAAGCTGATCTCAGATGGGATCTGAGACAAATATTCATGAAGAATCCAGGAAGTTCTAAAATCAGCCCCTGATGTTAATTTCTTCATTTGCCAGACAGAGCTCCCAAACCTTGAGTAACATGGTTAGACAACCTTCAAGCAGGAGGACATTGGCAAAAATATGATATTCAATGAAAAACAGAAAGCTGATTCTCAGCAAAAAGCTAATAAAATATTTTCCACTTAGGATATGAAGATAACAGCAATACAATCTCAGAATAGGATTTCACATGGGTGGTGAACAATATTGCAATACATGATATATAGATGGAAAACTTAAAGCAATGTACTATTTTGACATTTTAAGTTAGAATAAAGCTGGAGGAAACCCGTTGCCCCAGCTCTCTACCAGGGAAAGGGCAATTTGCTTGAAGGCAGGGGTCAAAGGAGAAGCCAAGTTTGTTTTGGACATTTATATAGCAAGTAGCAAATATAAATACGTGACTAAGTGTGTGCTTTCTTTTAGGGTAAGATGAAGTGAAATTGGAACTCCTCCCTTATGCATCACTGCAAAAAGTTAAAAAGGGCTAAAACATTTGCATCAAAGGGAACAGGAGATAATTTTGGCAACACAGCTGCTACCAATTCTTCTCTTTGCTTTGTAGTGTCAGCCTCAGGCAAGAAAATCACTTGAAAAAACAGGCAGGTGTCCATGCAGCACCTTCTTTGATATTCACTCCTTTCCCTTCATGCCAGTTTCATACCTGATGTATTTTATGAGGAAATGTAACAAGTTTCTCATAGCAAAGACACAACTTGTTGAAACCTCTGTGAGCTATAAATGTTCACATGTAATATGAAGGCTCATGCCTGGCAGCAAGACAGAATCTACAAAGAAAAAATTAGGAATACATTTTATCTTCTCCTGTTGTTTGTTGCTGTTGTTGTTGTGTGTTTGTTTGTTTACATTTGCATGTTAGAAACATCAGCGGTTTTCACTTTAAAGACAAACTGGGAATATAACCTTTACTGTTTGTACAAAGATTCTCCTAAGGAGGCCCTAAAGAGCAAGAACTTGAAGGACACAGAGCACTGCTCCCTGAGTGCATCCTCAATCATGGGTTATTTTTTTCCCAGAGCTGTCTTTCATCTTTCCAAACAATGATGTCTCACACTTGACAGAAGTGGTAGCACTCCCAATCATCTGGATACGATTCTGGGCAGCTTAATTAATAAAGAGCTTATCTGAATGCCCCATGGGGAAAATAAACACAAAAGTTTTCCAAGTGCAAATAGATACAATGTGCTGCCAGAATGTTAAAATTCAATTGATAGTTAATGTGCATTGTGAGACAAAAAACACAGACTAATATTCAGAGTTTGGAAAAGGATTTCAGATGCATAGTAACAAAACAGAACAATTAATTTTCTCTCTCTCTCTCTGATGTCTCTTATAGGATGAATTCTCTATGAGTAGTTTTCTTTGAAGGTTTGAAAGCTTCCATGTAGGGTTGACATCTGGAAATTATTCCTTTCCATCTGGGTGCTGCTTCTAAGTCTTGAAATATTTTGATAAATTTGGCTAGTTCCCTCATGTAAATGACTCCAGAGAGTTCTTCCTTAGAGCTTTTCTTCTTACCAAAGAGATGAATATAACTAATTTACTGTAAAATAAGAAAACATAGAGATACCAACAGAGCAGCTGGAGTTTAAACTAGTGAGGGATCTGAAGGACAAAAATAAGGGCTTCTGTAACAGAATTGCAAGAAGGAAAACTAAAGAAACTGCCTGCTGCTGTGTAGGGGTAGAGACTGAGGGACAAAGGCATGGAAGAGGCCAAAACAATCAATGTTTTTGTGCCTTTTTTGCTGCTGAAGATTTCTTTCAGGCCCCTCATGCCACTGAATCTGGTTTCAGGAAGCGGAAGAACACAGGAATACTCAGAGCACAGGAAGACTTAAGGAGCACTCAAGAAAACTCAACAAGTACAAGCCTATGGAACCAAGTCAGACATCTCCAGAAACACCAAAGTTGCTAGCCAGTGTCACCATGCAGCTGCTCTGTATCAGTTTTGGTACGTCTTGACAACGTTGAGGGATCAAATACTCTTGGAAGTCCTGTCCTTGTTCAGGAATGTAAGAAACGTCATTGGAATCTGCCAACATGGAGTTACCAACAACATACTGTGCCTGATAAAGCTGATTGCCTTCTATAGTTATATAAGTAGCTCTCAGTAAGGAGAGAGCTGTGGAGAATGCCTGAAATAGTATAGGCCAGGGACTGAGTGGTTAGTAGGTGGCTTTGCAAAGAAAAGATCTGGGAATCTCGGTGATACAAGCTGGATATAAATGAGCATTTTGTCCCGGTGGGAAAGAAGGCCAGACACATCATGCACTGTAGTAGCCAGCAAGTCTGGGGAAGTAACCATACTTCTCTATGTGGCACTTGTAAGGGTGAATCAAGAGTTCTGAATACAGTTTTACACTCTGCACTGCAAAAAAGTCATGGCCTTTCTGTAGCATACAATGTAAAAGAAAAACCATGGGAACTGTTGTTGTTTTTCCCAACTTGAAGAAGAAAAGGTGAAGGAGAGATTTAGCTGCTGTCAACAGCTATTTAATGGCAGTGTGTAGACTCTTCTCAGAGGAGTGCAGTAAGAAGAGGTAATGACAGAAGAAGCAATAAGGGAAATTTTAAATACATAATAGAGAAAAATTCTTCGCTGTGAGGGAGCTCATGCATTGGCACAAATGCCCAGAGTGGTTTTGGAGTCTCCATTGTGCAAGATATTCACACCTCAACTGGAGGCCCTACACAATCTGCTGTAGCTGGATTTGCTTTATGTAGGAGGTGAGCTGAAAAGGTCCCCTTCAACTTGAATTACTCTGTTATTCTCTGCCAGTGTTAATTCTATAGCAGTTGCACTGTCTGAAACTGTGTGAATTAGAGACTCCATATGTCTCGCTCCAATTTATAGGAGGGAGAGAAGGTTCTTTTATTATGTGTATACCCAGTGTGAGATTAAGAAATAACAGTTCAAATGTTGGTCTGACCAGTTTATTATAAATCCTAATCAGGGAGATGGGGAAGGGAAGGACGGCAAGTATTATGAATTAGAGTGCCGGGGAAGGGAAGGAGGGCGATAGAAAAGATGTGAAAGAAGCAAGAATCACGTGAAGTGGGGATAGTCACCACCAGGATCCAGCAGCGTCCCGTTGCATGCCGTATGAAGGTCCGAGACAAAAGCAGCAGGGGGGAGAGCAGCAGCAGCATGGCTGGCCTTGGGCAGCAAGCAGGTAGCAGGAAGAAGTCGCAGAGCCAGTCTGGGAGGAAGCAGAAGGACTCAGGTAGCAGGCCCAGGAGAGTCCATCAGCATGCAGGAATTCTGCAGTGAGGAATCTGATGGCAGACACCTTCGTTCTTCAGCATGCACGTAGAGCGCAGAGCAAGTCCAGGAGGGAGAGAGGCAGGTCGTGAGGCTACTCATGTTAGAAACCTCTTCTTCTTCATGAGGAATCTGTTGCCAGAAAACCCAAGCTCATGGTTGTAGGTCCCCTTTTTATCCTTCTTCTTCTGCCAGCGTGGCATTCCTGGGCGCTTGGGTAAGAGTCATGTGCAGCACTTCCTGAGATAGCCATCTTCCTTGAGATAAACCCACACAAAAGACTGCTTCCTGGCCATTAATCTGTGGCTTATCTCTCTCTCTCATTGCACCTGGCCTTGTCCATCTGTGTCTCTCAAAGGATTTCACAACCCTTGCTCAGGACTTGCTTGGACTTGTTCATCTGTGTTCCCAACAAGATTTGAGACAATGATGTAAAAGACTAATCTCTTACACCATAAAACACACAGATTTTTTCAGAATGGGAATACAAACAATTTGTATTTTTAGTTGCAGGGATAGATGCAAGAGCACTATGAGATGTATTCAGTGAGGTGAGGCAGCCTTGCGAGGGATAGGGAAGAAGCTGGTAAAGAAGCCAAGCACAGTAAGTGTAATGTTGTTAAGGGCTTTGCAGAGAATCCTAAATAGCTACATTCTTGTGAATGCTGAGTAGACATAACTACCAGTGAGCAGTCTGAGCACCCTTCACTACTGATAACATTTCATGGCTGACTACTGTTCGCTACTTGACTAAATCACAGAATCACAGAACCATGTAAGACCAACTCCTGGTTCCACATAAGACTACTCAAAAATTAAACCTACATCTGAGAACAATGTCCAAATGATCCTTGCACTCCAGCAGGCTTGGGGCCATGACCACTGCCCTAGGTAGCCCATTTCATGGCCCAACCACTCACCAGTGAAGAACCTTTTTCTAATCCCAACATAATCTACTGACACAGTTCCATGCCTACCCTTCAGTCCTGAGATAGATCAGCAGAAAAATGCCATATCAAGAGCTCCAGAGCTTTGAATGAAGTTCCACCAGTGCCTTCAAGAAAGAGCAGCTGAAACTTCCAACTATTACCTCTTCAAATAGGCCTTCCTGAAAAAATAGCAAGGTGAACAATCATGAAGGACAGTTTATCTAGTGAAGTTAATATTTAGAGTTGTTAGTTGAAGGAAAATGATTTTTACTACCAAAGTACAATGATTTTTAACCTGATTTTGAATAAATAGCATACATGGCTATTTATTGTAAGCTTACTGTAGTCAGTGGGTTACTCACTGTGACTCTAGTTTGAAAGTTAGACTATCTGGTACAAGATAGTCTATGCCTAGTGACCTGAAAGTATGATACTGATCCTCTTCTCCAGCACAAAGCTCTATTTGCAGTTTATTTCTATGGAAAAGAAGAGAAAAAAAAAACCTATTTTCTTTAATTGCAGAATGAAATTAATTAGTTCTGAGAGCATCTTTTCATGTTGAAAAAATAATATCTCAATATACTCTTAGATAGAAAATGGCTTTCAGCATCAGGTTACAAGGTCTATTTTTTAAAGTTAAGTATATTTGTTGCAACTTCCAAAATTCTTTTTTGAGGGAGGGAGCTAATGTATTTGGACATTATTACACAGCTAATAATTTCACAGGACATAGCCACACAGTTTGAGGAGTTTCACAAATAAAAATGCTTTTCTCAAAATTCTCAATGGACTGTGTCAAATGGCATCCTTGAGTGCTTCTCCACAAAACTACGTATATCAGGAAGCTCACAACACTGTTCCTGTCTCTCTTGACATATATTGATCCTCAGGTCTCATGACAGAGATAATGTTTTTGCTAATGGCACAGTGAGTATCTCAATTTACATCAGCTATAAATCATCAAGCATTTCAGGAGTGTACAATCTATCATGAATGGGCTGAGTCATAAATTGCAACCTAGTTAGATTTGTGCCAGTCCAGCAAACCTAGATCACTTATCTCTCTCATCCCCACACATCAAAGTGCTAAAAAAAAACACAACACAATGCAACAAAAAAAGACACAAAAAAAACAGAACAACAACCAAACCAATGGAAATCTAGTAATAATCATTTAGAAGGAAAAGAATGAAGCCCAGACAGAGACATACACACACAAACAACAATCAGTGGACAAGGGGAAGGTGACTGATGACATTTACCTGGACTTGAGCAAGGTCTTTGACATGGTCCCCCACCACATCCTTATCTCCAAATTGGAGGGATGTGGATTTGATGGGTGGACCACTCAGTGAACAAGAAACTGGTTGAAAGGCCGCAGACGGAGAGTGGTCATCAATGGCTCTATGTCCAGGTGGAGGCTGCTAACAAGCGGCGTCCCCCAGGAGTCTGTCGTGGGACCGGTGCTCTTTAGCATCTTTATCAATGACATCAATGACAGAATCGAGTGCACCCTCAGCAAGTTTGCTGACAACACCAAGCTGAGTGGTGCAGTTGATACAGTGGAAGGAAGGGATGCCATTCAGAGGGACCTCAACAGTCTGGAAAGGTGAACCTGATTAGGTTCAACCCGGTAAAGTGCAGAGTTTTACGCTTGGGACGGAGAAATTCCAGGCATCCATAGACTGGAAGGAGCAGTCCTTGAAAGCAGCCCAGAGGAGAAGGACCTGGGGGTCTTGATGGATGAAAAACTTATCATGAGTCAGCAGTGTGCCCATGCGGCTTGGAAGGCAAATGGTATCCTGGGCTCCATCAGAAGAGGGATGACCAGCAGGGACAGGGAAGTGATTGTCCTCCTCTACTCTGCTCTTGTGAGGCCCCATCTGGAGTACTGTGTCCAGGTCTGGAGCCCCCAGTACAAGAAGGACAGGGAGCTGTTGGAGAAGGTCCAACACAAACCACAAAGATGATCAGAGGATAGGAGCACCTCCCCTATGAAGACAGGCTGAGGGATCTGGGCTTGTTCAGCCTGGAGAAAAGAAGGCTGCGGGGTGACCTCACTGCAGCCTTTCAGTACCTAAAGGGAGCCTACAAACAGGAGAGGAATCAACTCTTTGAAAGGGTGGATAACTGCAGGACAAGGGGAAATGGTTTTAAGTTGAGGGAGGGGAGATTTAGGTTGGATGTCAGGGGGAAGTTCTTTACAGAGAGAGTGGTGAGGTACTGGAGCAGCCTGCTCAGAGAGGTTGTGGATGCCCCGATCCTGGAGGTGTTCAAGGCCAGGTTGAATGGGACACTGGGCAGCCTGGTTTAGTATGAAATGTGGAGGTTGGTGGCCCTGCATGTGGCAGGGGGGTTGGAGATTCATGATCCTTGAGGTCCCTTCCAACCCTGTCCATTCTGTGATTCTGTGATTCTGTGAAACAATGCATTGAAAAAGATTTTTTGTCCTGCATTGTGAACAGGCAATTGTTTCTGGACTACTGTGAAGCAGATGTTCATGGTCAGTCAAGCAGCTCATTTAAATTAGGTTACCTCTGCTACTTTCCAGAAAGATGGTCCTTCCTGGCTGGGGCAGAGGTCAGAGTCACACTCACTGCTGTAGGGGATGTGAATGTAGTCTCAGTTTTACATAACTGGTATTGAAAACTGAAGCTGTCTGCTCCAAGTTGCAAAGACTTGCCTGAATTAAGGAAGCGATCCTTGGCTGGCTTTCTACTGATCTCCATTTTGATTATCTTGCATTTCATTTGTGTCTAGCATTGACAAACACAGTGGCTGTAAAAAGAGCTCCAGTAAAAGGAAAAGATTGAGGTAAGTAAGCAAATTAACAGAGTATAGGCAGAAGCTGCTCTCTGCTAGATGTTTTTTGTCACTCTTTGTGCTGAGTCAATGCTATGACGGAATTCAGGACAGACTCTTGAGCTGGGGCTGTTCAATCTGGAGAAGAGAAGGCTCTGGGGAGACCTTAGAGCAGCCTTTCAGTATCTACAGAAGAGCCATAAGAAGGAAGTGGACAGACTCTCTATCAGGTTCTGCTTTGACACGACGAGGGGAGTTGGTATCAAAGTAAAAGAGGAAATTTAGATTGGATATAAGGAACAAGTTTTTTACAGTAAGACTGGTGAAGCACTGGCACAGGTTGCCCACACAGATGGTGAATGCCCTGTCCCTGAAGACAATCAAGGTCAGTCTGGATGGGGCTCTGAGCCCCTGATCTAGCTGTAGGTGTTCCTGTTCACTGTGGGAGGTGGCATTTAATGGTCTCTTCCAACTCAAATAATTCTATGATTTTATGATGTGCTATGATGTGCTATGCTATGTGGACATTTTAGCTAGTGACTGCGTAAACCCTAACCCTATGGTTCTTTAAATTAATTGCAGCAAAAAGAGAGTGAGCACAGGTCGTGAAATAGCCATAGCTTTCACTGAACATTTTTTTCTTATGAATTTCAGTAATCTTGAATCAGAATATGAAAATATTTTCTTGGCTAAAGGCATTGAGTTACTTCAGTGTCCTTTCCATGCATTGGACTATCACTAAGCCTTCAGCAGTGGTCTTTTGACTGTGTGAATTTTGAGCGCTCCAACACACCTGGCAAGTTTACAAATTTTGTGTCAAAGCAGATAAAAAATGTAATAGTTTCTTAGAGGTATATCAAAATTTTGTTCTAGCTGCCCGCACTATTTTTTTTTTAACTACTGCTTTTAAGATAGTAGGTGTCTGATGAGACTACTTCATTTGTCTCTCCCAGGAGCAGCAGTAGCAGTGGTTTTACAAAGCGGTGCCCAAGATGTTTTGTACTTTAACCTCCTTTACATCCAGTATGTCACAGTGGACTCTTGAACTTCTAGCTTGAGAATAAAGGTCCGTTTGTTGGACATCTTGTCAAGGTTGTGAAAAGAAATCACTTTTTTTTTTTTTTTTTGTATGTTTATATAGGATCTCAATGGGATTAGCAATGCAAGTCCAGTTCAAATATTTTGCTGATCAGAAGCTGCAGTAGAATGGAGCCGGACAGTTTGTTTGAGACTCAAAAGTATTTGACACAAGTAAGAAGGAGGGAGTCTACAGAAAATTCACACACTCTACTATCTTTTTCTGTAGTTTAGTTGTGAACTGGTTCCATAGGGAATATTTTTGGATGTTGCAATATCATTCTTAGGCAAGGAAAACAGAACAGGTCACCCTGCCTATGCAGCCAAAAGATTTTCAGCTGAGTCTAAAGGATAGTCATTGCAACTTGCAGGCTCTGTTTTGCATCCTGCCCACACTAACCACAGCATGAACTGAACTAAAACATTTTGTAGAAGAGGTGCTTATAAAAAAAAATTGTTTATAGTCCTCAACTACCGCAAATTTCTGGTAATTTTCAGAAATGTTTCTACTGGAAGTTGAGGTTCTTTGGATGGACTGTGAATGTGAAAACTCAGCATGCACATAATAACACAGGTGTAAATTAAACTGTTGAATGCATTTGAGGAAAAACAAAACAAAACAAAACTAGTTTTCTGTAACATCTTTTGCTGAGGCCCAGGAAAGGAATAAGGACCTCTGTGCTACTCTGAATTGCTGTAATTTCCAAAGTCATCCTGAGATCCTTTGCTGTTCTAACCAGAGGAGTGACAGACACAGTATAGGATTTTCTAATTTCAGACATAGCAGAAAGTTGGGTAAAAATGCTATTCTAAAGATAATTGTAAGCAGAACCACAATTAACATGCCTTCACATCTGGACTTGATGATTGTTAAGATCTCTTCCAAGCCTAATGAATGTATGGATCTATGACTTGTAGAGTCAGGTGTCAAAGCTATTTCCTATGTAAAACCTGCTGTTGAGCATCAGTTTCTTAGAAACAGAACAATTAGTAGCTAGAATTCTTCAAACTTCACAAGTCCTTTTTCTGTGGCAAGAGTGAGTAATAAGAAGGATGTCATGACAAAATTGTCTACCCTGCTGTGTATGTTTCATTTCAGAGTAATAACTCATTTTCTTCATAAGTGAATAATAGATGATCTTTAATATTTGAATAGTTCCTCAAACTGTAAAATAAAGTACATTTTGAAACATTTTACTCTTAAATAATACTATAATTAGTATATGTTTCATTACAGAGTATCACAAGAGCTTTCCTATTCCTTTTCCTAAGCAACACTCAATCACATCCAGCTATTCTGGGGCTGGAGCACAAGGACTGCTATGTGATAAGATTATGAAGCAATACATTTGTATAAGAACTGGAGCATACTAGCTCCTTAGAAAGCCATGGATAATTAAGGAGAACTGGTCTCTTCACAAAGCAATATATTTGCTTTTTATCTACAAAACGTACTGATTATTTTTTTCTCTTAGAGGCCTGAGCATTTTGAAAGAACTAAAGCTTTTTTTTTTTTCCCTCTGAATGATCTTTTATGTAAAGAACATATTTCAATAAAGTATTTTCACAAAGAAAATACAAGAGGTTTCTTGATTTTTAATGATAGCCATCTCATTTTGTTTCATCTTCACAGTTGCATATTTTAGTTTGAACCTTTACCGACAGACTGTTTTGATAAATAATGGATGTTATGCTCTTTGTTAGATACTATTTTTCTGTTCTGTTTCAAGAAAACCTGCCTATTTCCAGCATTAAAAATCTCCACAGTTGACATCTAGACATATTTCCAACATTAAATAAAAAAAAAGGTTCTCACTCTACATTTTTTGTTTGTTCTTAACTAAAGTTTATGAGGGCATTTCAGCTCAAAAAAAACCAAACAAACAAAAAAAAAAAAACAAAAACAAAAAAACAGTTTTGGGACTCCCTTAATATCACTGCAAAGAGCTATGGATGGGCGAATGGAAGATGAGAAAGGAGTGACTGCCACTCTATAAATAGAATGTTTTCTGCATATCACTGATCCTACACAGATGCCTGTCAATGACAGAGATGCTGTTTCAGAAATTACTTAAACAGCTGCATTCCAGGCAAAGAGGAGACAATTAATAAATGGATTTGGGTTGCAGAAATGTTTAGTTTTGCTGCAGATGTTTGGATGCAATCTTACTTTTTATTTATGGGATAAATGCTCTTCATCTGTTTCTCTTTTATTATTTCCCGGAAGAATATAAGCAATTATTTTCTATGTGAAATTGTTTATATCAAAATTTAAGAGTCATTATTGTTTTACTAGGAGAAAGTAGATGCCTTTGAATACTATTTCGCTAAACACAGACCTTGTCTCTAGGTAGAGGATAAGAATGATTGTTGATGAAGGTATATAAGAAATCAGAGGCTTGGGATCTCCTTTCCACACAGAGGACATTTGCCAAGGAAGACCATCTCCAGGACTGTGTTGGTGCAACTCATCTTTACAGGGATCACAGAATCACAGAATCACAGAATTGTAGGGGTTGGAAGGGACCTCCTGAGATCATCGAGTCCAACCCCCCTGCCAA